>NC_046608.1:12733358-12866775 GCF_011750605.1 Drosophila busckii
TCAACTCAAAAAAGTTTATGTCAAGGCCAAGTATGTTCAAAAGTAAATGCCAACGATTAAATCGATTATGAATTGGATGAGTTTTAACTAAGAAGCCTCATAATAATTAATTTGTAATCAGTTTTTCGTTTAATAATTAATTTAGTTAATAAATAAATTCTAACTGCAATATTCCTATGAATTCGTTAAAATATACGCACACAAATTTAAATTAAATCAATTAAGCTAAAAATCCCATTGGATGGAACTATGGAACTAATGAAATCTTAAGCTCACAATATTTATAAGTCTTCAAATTCAATTGTTTGCTTTAGAAATTGTTTTGGCTATAAACAAAGTTGGTAATTTCAATATAAACTTGTTGGTTTATTTTTAAATAATTTAAATAAATAATTGGGCTTTTGCATTAAATTAAAAAAAAAAAAGGATTTCACTTAATTAGAACTTGAAGCTGTTCGTTCGTTTGTTTTTGTTTTCATTTTAGCCGCGATTTGGACGCACGATTGTGACTTGGGGACGCTTCTTGCCCGACTTGTTGCCCTTGCGGCGACGTCCGTTCTTGTTGACGCGACGACGACGCTGCTGGACGCGTCGGCGATTGTTGCCACCGGCAGCGGGACGGCGACGCTGAGAAATGGCTTGGCCCATAATCTGGGGCAGCAAATTGTTGACCGGCGAGGTGCCATAGATGACCTGATTGAGTGCCAGCTGCTGATTGGTTAGACCCGTGCCCGTGCCCGTGGCGGTGCCGGTGCCAGTGCCCGTAAAGGTGCCGGTGCCGGTGCCAGCGCCTGTGCCTGTTTGGCCATTGAGATTAACATAGATGACGCCATTGGAGGCGCCACCAGCAGCAGCAGTGCCTGTTACCGAATTAATGGCCGAACCCGTGCCTGTGGTAACTGGACGCAGTTGCTCCAGCATGTCCTGCTTGTTGGTTATATATTGATTAAGCGCCGAGTTAAGGCCACCACTGTTGCCATTCAAGCCACCCAAACCGTTGCCATTGCCATTGCCACCATTGAGTCCGGCGGCCAAGAAGCGCAGCTGCCCATTCTCATTGCCATCCTTGACAAAGAGACCGGCGAGGCGTTTGTCCTCCGATTCGCTGGCCGCAAAGCCAAGCAGCGCTTGTGCCAACACCAATGTCCAAATATAACGGTTCATGCTGCTGCCTCGCAACTCGACTGATGCCCACTGAGGCCAACTGTGCAGCTTTTATAGCCAAGCATGATATGCAAAATAAGCCCACAGTCCATTCACATCATTATCAATCGACGCTTGACGCTTTCTTCCACCAAAGATCGGCAATCGGCTATGGCCATTGAACTGATTCTATGCCGCCAGTACGCCAAACTCATCATTAGTCCATTAGAAAGCCATCCACACACACAAAATAGTTTACTTATGCCCAGCAGGCGAATCGCAACGAGCCGATCCATCGAATTTCTATGCGTGTCAAGTGCTTAATCTATTGTTTGCCCAAGATCAATAGCAATTGCTCATTTAGCTTTTTCTCTCGCCCAAGAGTTCAAGTAGCCAGTGGAGCGAGTGAAATTGAAACCTCACCTCAGGCGCCAACACGTGCAATTTATAAAGAGTGCCCTTTAGCTAAGGGTTATGAAATAAGTATTGGATATATAGCTAAATTTTTATTTAGAAATATAAATATTGCTGTAAGCCAGAAATTGTCTTTATAACTTTTCAAAATAAATACAGTTACACTATTGGTGAAGCCCTAAACTATTATTAAGCGCAAAAAAAAAATTAAAATAGTTAATTTCTAATTCATGTTGTGCAATCGAGCCCACTGTACATACATAAGTAAAGCTGAAAGCAACAACAACAGCAAGAACTGAAGGATCCGTTAGCTCAAAAAGCAAAGCGCAAAGCAACAACAACAACGACAAGTAATGCATGAACTGAGTTTAAGAGAAAGAGTTAAAGAGCGCACTTAGCGCTCAGCCACATGTCACAAGTACAGCCAAAGTGTAAATCAAACAGCCTTAAAATTGCAATTGCAAATGCCCAGCACAACAACAACAAGAAGTGAAAGAGTGCGCGCTTTACTTAGAAGAAACAGAGCGCACACCTTTTTGAACAACAACAAGTTAATGGGGGTGGGCATGCATTTAGTTTAAGAGAAAGTGTTATAAAGAGTGCAATTAGGCGCACTCAGGCGCAAATGTCAAGCTGAACCAAAAAATGCAAGATCCAGAAGCAACAACAAGAACTGAAAGCGCCGTTAGCTCAAAGAGCGCGCACTTAGAAGAAGCAGAGAGCGCACACTTATTTGAAGTAACAGCAACCACAACAGAAGGATCCGTTAACTCAAAGAGCGCGCTTTTAATTTAAGCAACAACAACAATCAACTGAAAGCGCAGTTAGCGCAAAGAGCGCGCGCCTAATTTGGAAGAAGCAGAGCGCACACTTATTTGAACCAACAACAAAAAGTGATGCGGGTGAAGCCTCAGTCAGCAACTGAAGGATCCGTTAGCTAAGAGAGCGCGTACTTAATTTCGGCAACAACAACAAGAACTGAAAGCGCAGTTAGCGTAAAGAGCGCGCGCCTAACTTGGAAGAAGCAGAGCGCACACTTATTTGAAGTAACGACAACAACAACTGAAGGATCCGTTAGCTAAGAGAGCGCGCATTTAACAACAAGAACTGAAAGCGCCGCTTGACAAGAGCGCGCGCTCAGCTTAGTACAGAACACGCTTATATTAGTGTGTGTGCATAGCAACTTAGCTTGAAAGTAAGAATTAAAGAGCGCACTTACCGTTCAGCCACATGTCAAGTTCTGAAACAATAATGAAGTTATGTTTGCATATTATTATTTACACACATTACACATTGCACTATGAACTTATGAATTAATTAAACACTGTTGCAGCAGTTAAGCACTAAGCACAATAAAAAAAACAAAAGAATTAAAACAAAAGTTGCACTTGAAAAAAAAGAGAGCGCGCAAGCGCTTGCTGCTAAGTCAGCTTTATATTTAAACAATTGATTTGCACTAATACACTTTACTCTTTACACATAAGCAGAAAACACTTTACACTTTGCATATTGATAAATCTGCTCTTTACATTAAAAACGAAAAAAAAATGCAGAAAAAAAATCAAAGCTTAAGAGCAAAGAGCGCGCTGCGTACTACGCAGTTACTAAAAATATATTAAATTATTGCATTTATTCATTTTAATTCAATTAAACACAATGTTGCACTTGTGCATAAACTTATATTGAACTATTTACACACATTGTGCACAATTTTATATTTAAATACGCGAATTAAAATACAAAAATAATTAGAACAGCCGCCCACGCGTGCGGCCGTTTGCAATTATTGCAACGGTGCAACTGTCATCCAGTGTCATCTAAATTCGCCAAATTATGTAACGCTTAACAGTCTGTTAATTATGAGCTGTTAATATTCAAAATAGATCGATTGACACGAAATGTTTTTACATAAGCCAGTTGCAAATTTAAGTACAATTAATTTGTTAATTGTAGAATTAAAATAATAGAATAATTATTCAATTAAATAAAATATTTGCTATACATTTATGCGCTTGTTAGTAACAGAATTATATTAAAGTTTATACGATTTACATACTGATTGCTTGTAAAAGTCAAAACTTAATATATTTTGGTTATTAATATAATTTAATTGCGCAGCTGTGTTTTTATTTATTGTAAAATTTAGCAGCAAAGCTTTTAAACTAATTTTCAGAGTAAAATAACAGAGCATTTATTTATTTATTTTTCTTGTTAACATGTTAAAAGCTGAAACACAATAAGTCAGTCAATAAGCTTCAATTGTTGTTAAATTTTTCAATATTAAACGCTTCAAATTTATGGCACATTAAATTGTGCTAAATTTAATAAAAGCACAACTACTTTTTAGTTAGTTTAAAATAAAATAAAATAAAATATTAAACCAATTAAGCATTAAAATAATTTTGGCTTTCAACCTCAAGGTGAAGTCTCAAGTTGTTTGGGGTGAAGTTTCTAAATTGGCGCAACGTCAGTTGTCTACTCGTTGAAATAAATTTCACTTACGCCAACGCAACACACACACACACACATAGACACATGCTGGCTGCTCACATGCGGCGCGTCGTTTACTTGGCAATGCAATTACAGCCGCTAACCGCGCGTGAAAATAGCAACAGCAACAATAAAAATTGCTGGTGTTGCCAACAGCAATGTCGCCGCTGCTGAGCGGCTTAAAGCAGCGCAATGACAATTAACAACAGGCGACAAAGCAATAACAGCAACGAGCAGAAGTAGAAGTTGAGAGCTGAGTGTCTACGTTGATGCCACACAGCGCCATATCAATGACAACAACAACAACAACAATAACACAAAAAGTGTTCACCAGCACTTTTCTCAGCAGCAGCAGCAGCCGCAGGATATTTTTGCAAGCCTTTGGAAAATGTTGAACAGCAAATAGCAAATGAAATGCAAGCGTTGAAATGAAAACCGCACGCACTTCATTTTCATTCCCAATTCCCAAAACTTTTCACTTCTCTACTCTTATTTCAGTTTTTACACCTAAAAAACCAGGTCAACCCACTCCCAGCCTAAATAAAAAAAAAATCAACTAACTGACAAAAATGTTTGAAGCAAGTTCTGCAAATGTTTTGGAATTTTAAGTGAAATTCCATAAGAGTTTTAATGTTGCCTGGAGTGGGTGGGTGGGTGGGTGGCCTCTTTAATTGGTGATTTGCCAGCGTCTGTGTCAAGGAGCTGGGAGAGACTCTGCTGCGCTGCTGCCGAAAAATTAAGCTGCCGCTCTCATTAATAAACAATGACAATTTTAGTAATTAGCTTAGAAATAAGGGTTGCCAGAAAGCAAAGGCAAATAATGTTAATTAATTCATGTTAATAGATAATTGCATATTAAACTATAAAGTACAAGCAAGCAGCACGACCAACTTGCTGTTGTTTAGCTAAATTTAAATTATTTAAAGTAAAGTATTTTAGCTACTTTTGTCTTTGTATGACATAAATTTGCCATTTTATTAATTATTATGAACTTCGTGGACAAATAAGCAAAGCAGCTAAAAACAAATAAAATAAAATAATTTTAGACGTAAGTTTAATTGTTAATTAATGAAGTAATTTGTATATATTCAAATAATTACAGCAAATAATAAAACAACAAAAGATTTTAAATTAATCTAAAAAAAAATTATATGCAAACTAATATAAAAATAAATTTAAATTATTTAAAGTAAAGTATTTAAGCTACTTTTGTGTTTGCTTAGACAATTGCTTATATTTAAGTATGAAATAAATTTGACATTTTATTAATTATTATATATTAAAGTTCGTAGACAAATAAGCAAAGCAGCTGCTGCATTTTTCAATTCAAAACAAAAAAAAATAAAGTAAAACTTTAATTTAATTGAAGTAATTCTTAAATATTAATTAATTACAGCAAAGAATAAAACAGTTGTTGCCAATCCTTGAGTTCAATAATGCAGCAAAAGTTTTAAAATTAAGCTAAAAAAAAATTAAATGCAATTTAAAACAAAATAATTTTAGCTTACCTTATTTTTTGCCCGCTCAGAATATTCACGAATATAAATGCAGCTGAAACGAAAGTTTATGTTTTAGTAAGCACTATTTAAATGATTTCATTTACAGCTATTTTAAGATATATATAAGATATAGTTCGACGCTCAGTCAGCCTTGGCACGTGATATTAATGCATTAACGGAAATGTTTAGTTTGTGGGTTAGCCGAGTACTAAAAATAGTTGCGGAAATGTAAGATGCATGCACTCGTGCTTACAGATCTATAATCGCTCCCAGCAGTGCTGAACCCACCCCCTACACACTAACGGTAAAAACATTGAAAAATGTTGCTAGGCCAAAGTCATAAAAAGGCCGCAAGAGGGCAGCAGTGAAAATTCAAATGACAAACAGACGCAGCAAATAAATAACAAGCCTAACAGTGGGGGCTGTTGTGTATGGGGTGGTGGAGGGGGGGGGGGGGGCAACTTAGCTTACTACTTAAGTCGCAGGCGCAGCAGGAACAACAGGAAGCGGCTGCTCTTGTCTGGAAGATGAGCGCAGGGCGTAAACATTGCGCTCGATCAGCTGTATGCACCCCCCGAAAAAAATAAGAAAAGAGAAGCCCCCAGTCAGAGCCAGCGACAGCGACAGCTCTCCATGTTGCACCTTTATTAATTGCTGCCGACGATGTTGCAGACGCGCCCAGACGAGCGTTTGACATGTTTAATGCGAATAACGAATAACAAAAACTTAAGCCGCTTGGCTGGGGGAGAGAGAGAGAGAGAGAGAGAGTGACAAAAGTGCGGGGGGCTCTCGCGTTAGCAACCAAGGGGAAGCGACTCTATTTTTGTTCGATGGCCACGTTGGGGCGCATTCTTTTCTATCTTGCCAGTGACTTAGCAACCAGTAGCCAAAACCAAAAATAGCGCATAGCTTTGCCACTGCAGATTTCTATGCAGAATTCCACACACAGACACACACACACAGACAGCTGCTGCTGCTGCTGCTGCATGCTGAGGCCAAAGTCTAAATGCAACAAAATGCTGCAAGTAGTAAAGACTTAAATGCTCTTTGCATTAACTAATTTCAATCAATAAATAAATGCAGTCAACAATTTGCAGCTTTAGTAATGATAAATAAATTTTATAGAGCAAACAATAATAAAATAAAAAGCCTATAAAATTAAATTAATTATTTTAATATAATTTATTATATAAATAAATTATATATGACTATTAAATTGCTACTAATAAATAAAATATATATTTATCAATTTATAGTTGACATTAGATAAATAAATAAATAAAATAAATTTTATGTCATCAGATATTAGATGCAATAATTATAAATTAAATTAAAATTTTTAATAGCTAATTTATTATATAAAAAATAAATGACAAATGCATTCAGTAAAATAAATAAGTTAAATATGAATTTCAAAATTTATATTTAAATGTTTTGAATTTAATAACGTAGTTTTTAAAAATAAAAAATATACATAGCAGTAATATTAATATAACTTCATATTTAAATTTAAATTACTTAATTAACAACAAAATCAAAAATAGTTTGATTTAATTAAACAAGTATTATAAATAATTCACGTTCTTAATTTCTTTTGAAAATAAAACATGTAAATATTTACAATGATATTTAAAGAATTTTATCACTGCAATTATAAGCATGCATTTTATATAAAAATATAGTTATAAATAAATTTAACAAATATATTAATTATGTTTGCTTTCAGTTTAACTAAATATTTAATGAAATAAAAAATAAAATATAAAATATAGAAATGCAGCAACAATAAAAATAAAAACTAATATCAAAAACTTTAAGCTAAATTAAAATAAAAAATATATTAAAAATTATTATGAATTAGAAGCTTAAATGCTTAAAAATAAATAATATATATTTAAATTAATTATAAAAGTTAGTTGTTATATATATAATATTATATAACTCTTATTTAAATTAAAATATCAAATCAATAACTAAATTATGTTAAATATTTTAAATAATTTAATAAATGCTTAAAAATAAATAATAATAAATAAAATATATTTAAATTAATTATAAAAGTTAGTTGTTATATATATAATATTAAATAACTTTTATTTAAATTCAAATATGCATCAATAACTAAATTAAGTTAAATAATTTTATAAAGTGCTTATTAATGTTTGTTAAATAATTTTACTTATTTAAGCTAAGACATAGCTGCTTAATTTGTTGCATAGGCTGCAATTGCTGATACACTAACTTTCTTATATATAGAGTGACTAAGGCCAGAACAGAGGCCAGACTGGAGACAGGAGACTGAAGACTGGAGGCGCTTAATGCGTCTTGCGTCTGCTGCTTTTGTCTGGGTGATTGCACTCAACTGACTGATCGCAAATGCCACAAGCAGCTGAGCGAGAGAGAGAGAGAGTGAGTAAGTGAGTGAGGGAGGCAGCAAGATTAACAGCAGTCTGAAATAAGTTTTTGGGCAAAAGTTTTTCTAGCTCTAGGCGCAATCAATTGCAAGTTGAAGTAGTAACTGGCACTTGAGCTTAGGCTAATGCTACAAAACACTTGACATTAGCGCCAGACTAACTTTTAGTCTCTTGCAGCTGGCAGCTGTGCCACTTGCAACTTGACATATGAGCCGGGCAAAGGACACTTGCGGCCTACTTTGGTTGCCTTTTTTGTTTCTGTTCGAGCAATTTGACCAGTTGATGGGCGCAGCCCAAACATCCAAAACATGAAAATCAAATTTCGTTGCAGTCTCTTGTTTTTATTTCTTGGCCTACGTTTTTTTCTTTTGTCAATTAGTGCAGCACTCAGAGCTGCTGATGGATGCAGCGCTCTTCTGGTGGGCCGGACGCACTTCAACTACACTTGGCCACTTGTCCACTTGTCCACTTCTCCGCTTAGTGCGTAACTAATTTAGTGGGCGCCGACAACAACAGTCACTAATGTGAGTTTTATGTAAATGTCCTGGCAAGACAAACTGCCCAAGCATTTAAACAAAAAAAAAAAAAATGAAAACAGTTCAAGCGTTTCCAGTCTTGTCAAAACGCGTCGTTTTAAATTACACAGTTGCCGCCTTTCAAACAAAACGCAAACTCAAAAAAAAAGGATAATGAAATTGGTTGCTGTGTCGCTGTAATTTGAAACTCAAATTTCAGCTCTTTGGCTCGTTTCGTTTGAAAATGTAGCGCGATCTTTTTGTTTGTTTTGTCAACATTTGTTTGTCATAAGTTTGCGTCTCTCTCTCTCTCTCTCTGTCTCCCTTTTTTGAAGTTGTCTTTGGTTACGCGTTTTTCTATTGAAAGTTTCCATATCGGAAATGCAACTCAATCAAATACACTTCACTTTTTCACTCTCTTTGAGAGACTCTTTGGCAACTTGTGTGGCTTTGCTCACACATTTTTCACGCTAAAACCTGCAAGTTGGACCAACGACTCTCCAACTTCTCTATGTGGTTCGGTTTATTGGCTTAGTGCACCCGCTGGGCGGGCCCTTCATTTGTCATGGGCTCGCATCCGTTGCGGTCTCGTCTCTGTCTGCTTCATCTTCTTAGTCTGTTGTTGTTGCTGCTTTCGTTGCGTAATGAATTTGTTTTACCCAAATTGAGCCAAAAACCCAAACACAACAGAAATTTCAGCCGCACGGCGTCTCAGGTTTTCATTTCTTTACAATTTTGATAGCTCGCTCTGCATGTGGCGGGCGTCACTCCCCGACTCTACATAATATTTCATTAATGGCATGGCAACTGCAGAGCGAGAGTGAGAGAGAGGGCGCCGTAATTGATTTGTGTTTCATGCAACTCAAGTGTACTTCGTTTTCTTTTCCAAGGCTCATTTGGCTGAGGTGTCTGTGTCTGAGTCTCAAACTCTAAAAATAGTGCATAGAAAATTAAACAGACTTGCCTAGAAGTTGCCCTAAATTGCTTGCCATAGCTTTAGCTTTAGCTTTAGCAACAGCATTAAATATTAATAAAAATATGTGCGCAAATTTTGTGTTTCATACAGTTGAAATTCTTAAAAATGTTGACAAGTCAATACAAAAATTAGCAAAAAATTTTATAAAAAAAAATTTAAAATTGAACAAAATAAATACAATAAATAAATGTTTATTGTAGAACATTTGCAAAAATATATTAAAATATATGATTTCAATATATTTTACTTAACTAGCCAACATAATTAGCTTATCTTAACTCACAAGATTTAAGTCTATAAAAATTAAATTCTATAAAAATGTTGTCAAGTCAATACAAAAATTGGCAAAAGTTTTTCAAATAAAAATTGTATAAAAATATAAGTTGTTAATTATTGTTAGTTATTATTATTTAAAATTGCGCAAAATAAATACAATAAATAAATGTTAATTGTAGAAAAAATATACTAAAATATATGATTTCAATATTTTACTTAGCTAGCCAACATAATTAGCTTATCTTAACTAACTAGCCACTATGGTATTCAAACTAATAATTATATTTCAGCAAAAGTAAGCACTAAAAAAATATTAAATAATAAATAAAATATCTTAAAAAGTTATACAATTATTATTCAATTTTTAGGCTATGTATTTTATTCAACAGCTAATATTTATATTAAACTAAAAGCTTATGTAGGCGTATTAAAAAAAAATAAATGTTAAAATTATTACAAAATTATTTGAAAATATTTATTAATATACAAATATTTTGCTGCTCTAATTTAAGCAAATAATTGCTAAAACTAAATCATTTTACTATTACTAATTAATATAAGAACTAATGAGCTAAACGCAGCTAATTACAGCTAAACTAGTTAGCCTAAAATGAATTTATAATTGCTGCTTAAGCTGCTAATATTAATTGCGTGGCCAAGAGCGCATAAAACAGTCAAATCCACTGAGTGTTTTATAGAGCTGCCAAAAGCAGTCAATACCATAAATTTGTATTTGTCATAGCACGTTCCGAAAATTGTTGAACTACTACTGTTAACAAAGTTTCATCATAACATTTTGGGTTTTAAAATATTAAATTTTTGTATAAAATTAACACCAACAAGTGTCCAAAAAAGCTGCTGCCCTTAATTTAAAATAAAATATTAGACTTTGATGCAACTTATTGATTGACGCACACACACACACACAGACACATAAGCTTGAGCTGCTTGCCATGTGAACATGCATAAATTGCTTGGATGAAGCTTCACCACATTGTCAGCGCCAACTGTGGCTCGGCTCATTTATCATCTGGCAAACAATTGCAAGCACACTTGAGGGGCAGAGAATGGCTGGTAGGCGTGGCAGAGCAGCAATTCGCACTCATTCATTGAATTGAGTCTGTTTGGCGTTGCTTTTGACACATTAAAGAGACCCAAATCGATCATTATCAGCGGCACAAACGACGACGTCGACGCCATTAACTAACGTCATAAGTCGCGCCACGAAACGCCCTCAAAAAAAGAAAAAAAAAAATTAAAAAACAACAACAATTTGACTGCGATCTTCAGCTTTAGCTTTAAGTGGAGGCTGCTAATTTGGCGCGCACTGATTTTGGTCATTTGGCTGCTCTGGAGTTCAGTTCATTGTTTTCTTATTTCTTTTCCCTGTCTTGCAAATTAAGTTTTATTAATTTAATTTTTTTTAACGAGCGCTGATCGGCTCAAAGATTTATGCGCCTCACTGCGCTAATACCCGCGCCATCCGCCAGACGTCGGCGTCAGTCAGTCGGCTGACCGACAAAAAACAAAAAAACAACAACAAACAACAAATAAATTATGTACAAAATTTATTGAGACATTTTTTGTCTTAAGGTTGTTGCTTTTCTCTTCGCCCGCTCAATTTATAGCGAGTTTAGTTCGTAGAAGGCATTGTAATGATCGCTGATGAGGTGTTTATGAGCCAATGGCCCAAGCATTTTGCATTAGTCATGGCTACGGCTATGGCAATGACTATAGTGTCGGCTATTTATGGGGGCGTCCACATAGTGTCCGCTTGTCGATTGTCGGCGCGGTTAGCCTTTTGTTTTCGGTTTCGGTTTCTATCTATGGCAGTCATTAGAAACGGGGGAAACCGCTTTGATTTGCTACGCCCGTAGGCAAACGAAAACGAAAATCTTTGATTTAAAACAAATGCATTTAAAACAGAGCTACGAAATTATTAAACTTGCACTAAACTCAATTGAACTCAACTAAAAACTCAACTATTTATTTTATTTGAATTTTTCTTTATATTAAACTAAATTGAACTTAATTAAAAACTCATCTATTTATTTTATTTGAATATTTCTTTATATTAAACTAAATTGAACTTAATTAAAAACTTAACTTTTTATTTTATTTGAATTTTTCTTTATATAAAACTCAATTGAACTTCATTAAAAACTCAACTTTTTATTTTATTTGAATTTTTCTTTATATTAAACTCAATTGAACTTTATTAAAAACTCAACTATTTATTTTATTTGAATTTCTTTTTGATAGCTAAGTAAATATATGTATTTTTACAAATAATATTAAGTATTTTTTAATATTAGCTGCTTTTTAAGATGTTTTTATAAGCTCAATAATTTAAATTTAAATATTTATTAATTATTATTATTATTGAATTTAATATAATTATTAAGCTCTTACAAAATTAAACTAACAAACACTACTTAATTTTTTGATTTAATTTTGAATATATAATAATTGAGTTCATATTTTTATTGAATGAAATTATACGCATAATCAAATTATTTTAAATAATTTCAAATATATTTTAAGCAGTCAATTGAACTAAACCAAAAATAAAGCTTTATTGCATATTTTATTTATTTATTTTATTAAGAAGTTAATTATATCAATGCATCTGCATTAAAAAAAATATGCATTTAATTTTATTTATTTTAATTTGTTCTTATTACCTAACTGTAAATATTATGAACTTGCAACAAAATAAGCGTGCTAAAAATGTATTTTTATTTATAATCTTTGATTAATAAACATATATTAGCTAAATTTAGCTCTAAAATCCATACAATTATTTCATTTAAATTTAAATATTTTTTTATAGTATTTTTCTTTGCTATTTTTCTCTAATAAGTAAAAGCATTTTGTAATGTGCAAATATGTGGGCACTTAGCAGTCTTGAAGGTCACGCTGAGTGGGTGGTGGGGGGGGAGGTTTGCTTGAACAAATGCGGAAATCAAACAACGCCATTAGGCAAATAATTGCTGCTCGTTATAGTTGTAATTGTGTCGATTGCCCATCGACTCGGCCACACACACACACACACACACACATAGATATATATATACACACACAAAATGTATTAATTAAGCTATTTATCTAAACTAATGCGAGCATTTAGTAGCCAAAGACAGCAGCAAATTGCACTCATTAGCTTGCCCAACAGCTAGACTCTCTGGTCTGGCCCACTAATTCAATGAAGACTCTGTCCCCATTTCCAGCTGCAGGGCTCCAGATAATTGCGTTGGATAAGCTACTGCTAGCCACTTGACCAATGTGACAGCGGCGCTGGAATGGGCAGCAGCAGCAGCCCAACCAATTGTAGATATCGTCACTTCAATGCGATCAGCTCAAGCCGAAGTCTCAGCTCAAGCTCAAGCCCAAATGCTACATCATCATTAAAGCAAAGCCGATGCAGGCAAAACTGGATTTCGAACACTGCAGCGTGCGGGGGAAACTGAACGAAGGGCAGAGAGCAAGCAGCAGCAGCTTATCGTCTGCCGCATCATTAGCTTGATTATGATTATCAATGAGCACAAGCTACTGACCGACCGACCGACCAAGCGACCGGCCAACGGACCAGCCGCCTTTCCAATGAGAAAACAGAACTTGCTTTTGCTTAACAAATATGCTTGGGAGCCAATGACACTAGCTGAACGAAAAGCAATTAATTTAGAAAAATCTCACATTCGTTTTAGAAGTTTTAGGCAACAAAAAAACTTTAAATTGTATACAAAATATGTCAGGATTTTTATTTCGTATTACCAACTTTAATTAAATATATTGTGTACATAAACAATATTGAAAAAAGTGTCCATTTATTAAATAAATATTGAACTTGTTATGAATAATAAATAAATAATAAATGAAAACATTTAATTCGAAGTACTTTAATAAAATAAATTTTGCATTTAGTATGAAAAATAAATAAATAATAATAGCTGAACAAATATAATATAAATATATCAATTAGTTAAATACATTTTAAATTTAAATTTGTATTCATAATAAATAAATAATTATAAATGAAAACATATAAATCGAAGTACTTTAATTAAATTAATTTAAATAATAAATAAATAATAGCTGAACAAATATAATTTGAAGTATTTTAATTTAATTAATTAATTAATAAATATTTAAAAATATATCAATTAATTAAATACATTTTGAATTTAACTAATAAAATTTAAAGTATTTTAATTATATGAATTAATTAATTAATAAATATTAAAAACTAACCCATTTAATTAAATACATTTTTAGTTTGAATAATTAATAAATAATACTAAATGAAAAAAAAAATATTGAATTTGTTATGAATAATAAATAGCTGAACAAATATAATTTGAAGTATTTTATTTATTTTAATTTTATATATATTTTGCATGAATAATAATTGAATTATTTTTTAGTTTGTTAATAACTTAAATAAGTTAAACTCAATAATAAATAAAAATATACATTATTAATTGCAATTTGTTGTATTAACTGAATATATAATATAATTAAACGAAATAGCAAAAGAACATAAGCTGTTTTATTTTATTTAAGCAAGTTTGTGAATTTATTATTGCTGCACATAGGAAATAAAAAACAAATGCTAATGAAATTAATATTTAGTTTAAGCAAATAAAAGAAACTTTTGTAAATTATTAACGCAGCAAAAAATAAAATAAAATCACAAAAAATAGAG
This sequence comes from Drosophila busckii, assembly GCF_011750605.1. NCBI lineage: Eukaryota > Metazoa > Arthropoda > Insecta > Diptera > Drosophilidae > Drosophila > Drosophila busckii. The sequence continues at coordinate 12,747,791 of NC_046608.1, forward strand.
ATAACTATATTTGAATTAAACTAATTAGAATCTTAGCTAATAAAAATAAAATATAAAGCACCTAAACTTGGTAAAATTAAGTTTTAGTGATTATTATGACACAAAAAAAAAGTAAAACGCCCATTTTTTTTGAAGATACGTTTAATATGCAGACGGCATAATAAAATACAAAATAATTTTTTGTTTTGAAATAAAATAGTAGGTATAGCGAATTTAATTGCTAATCAACAGCATATATATAACAGATATATATATATATATTTTTTGATTGGAAATGTTGGCATTTCAAAGTTCATTAAAACAGTTTGATTGCTCGTTGCTGTTACAGAGATCTGTGTGATCGATAAAACGTCTGAGCGGCTGAGCGTCTGCGGGGCTGTCAGCGTGACAAATTGGAGATGCTGCTGCCTGAGTTTGGTTTGTATTGTTTTCATTATGTCTGTAGCTGTTCAGCTAATAAATATGATTAGCATAATGAGCTGTACGAGTGGTAATATTGACTTGCAGCAGCAGCAGCAGCTGCTCTCTTCAATAGTAGATTGTGTTTTAATATTTTAATGGAGTTACACACATAAACTGGGTGGGGCACTTACAAGCGGCAATATAATACTGGCTAAAGTGCCACATATGCGCGTGTGGCAAGTGTGGGTGGCTTTGTGGCAATCAGCGGCTGTCTGCCATATGCGGCATGCGGCATGTGGCATGCGGCAAACGCGAAATGTGCCACATATATTAGCAGCAAATAAAAACAAGCAAAAAAAAAAAACAACAGTGCCTCCAATGCTTGCCACAGCCACGTTGCAAGCACATTTGACAGATGTACTATGATCTTGGCTAATTTCGTTGTCCTTGCTGTTGACAAGGACAACAAGCCAAAGCAGCAAAACCGCAAAACAAATTTTTGCCTGCGTATTATACAAATCATTTTTTCTCTCTCTCTCTCTCTCTCTCTCTCTCACACTCTTTGTCGCTCTCTTTCGCTGCGCAGCAGCTACATAACCCTAAGCCTTGACTTTTGCTGCTGCCGGAAATGACATAAAATTTTTAAGCTACATTATTGCCTTAGACTCTCTCATAATTTGTGTTGATTTTCTGAGGGCGCGCAACAGATCATTAAATTGCTGAGGAAGTCGACATTAAAATCACCAAATTACACTTACACACACACACACACACACAAAGAAAAATTAACATAAAACCCTAAATGTAAATCTAATTTTTATTGTTGTTTAATCTTCCGAGGGTGGCAAATATACGACTGTTTTTAATGATTTTTAATTGTCATATGGCGATTGAAAATTAAATTAAGACAAGCTAAAACTAGAAATTTTCAAATTTTGAATGGCTTTAACCCAAGATTCAAATGCACTTCCACGCGCTATAACAAAAAATATATTATTCAATATTAACAAAATTTAATTTTAGTACTGCATTTAGTTTTTTAATTTAATTCATCATGCTTTGTTTTAGTTTTTTTGTCAATTAATTGCAAGCTACAATAAGCAATAAATAAATAACAAGCACAAGCGTCAAAACAGTTATTTATCGATAACGATAGCCAATATTAGTGCATTTTGATCAAATCATTTATGTGAGTTTTCAAGAAGAACTTTAAAAATACAACTTACAACAATAAATAAAGCTTAGTTAAAACAGATATAAATATAGATATAGAATAGATATAGATATTGATATAGATATAGATATAGATATAGATATAGATATAGAATAGATATAGATATTGATATAGATATAGATATAGAGATATAGATATAGATTATAGATATCGATATAGATATAGATATAGATATAGATATAGATATAGATAAATATAAAAGTATGTAATTATCTATAGTATAAGTATAGATATAGAATTATAGATATAGATATAGATATAGATAATAGATATAGATATAGATATAGAATAGATATAGATATTGAATGTAGCGAGATATAGATATAGATATAGATATAGATATAGATATAGATATAGATATCGATATAGATATAGATATAGATATAGATATAGATATAGATATAGTAATAGATATAGATAAGAAATAGATATGGGTATGGATATAGATATACGATATACATATAGCATATAGATATAGAATACTAGATATAGACTAGATATAGAAGATAGATATAAGATATAGATAATAATATATAGATATAATAGCGCCAAATCCAAAATGTTGATTTTACAATTATTAGCTTCAAATTAAATTAATTTTATCTTACAAAATATTCAAAATCACCTAGAAACCCCCCAGAGAGTTTCCATGTAAATTTCTCAGAAAAAAAAACAAATTTTGCATTGTGTGCAAAAAGCAGAAATCACAAATAAACTGCAAAAAGCACAGAAATATTTTCTAAACCATAGAAAATGTAAATTGTGCCCATCAACAAAGGGAAAACAGATGCTTGTTAAAATTCTTTAAGCTACTTTGTTGTCTATAAAACAGTCCAGGTGTAGACAAAGCCATGCACTGTGGCTCAAATACTTCAACAGTTTATACAGAATAGAAATTAAAATGTTTTAAGTATGGAAACTACATTTATGGCAATAAATGAAATACAGATAGTTTAATTGTCAGTTTAACGTGTTGAATTGGAATTTTTGTTGGCTGGTTGGCTTTTGTTTAAACCAAAGCGTAGGCAATAAGAAAACATTGATTTAGTTTTATTTTTACAACAATTACAATTAAATTTATTTATGTAGTCAAAAACTAAATAACTAAATAAAACAAGCAGAAAATACAACAAATTAGCTAAATATTTGCGTTTTTATTTTATGCTCATACTCTGTTTTCATTGCAAATATTTTTAGTTTAAAATGTGCATCAAAAATAATTACTGCGACTAAGTTATAAAACAAATAAATGCAGCATATATTTTAATTAAGTTGTTATTCCTTAAAATTACTTCAATGCAACTATTGAAATATATTCAATTATTTAATAAATTGTTTTACAAATTTCTTATTTCGATAATTTTTAAAGATTTTGTTAATAACCAAACCAAGAAGCACTTCTAAAAATTTGTTTTGATTAACTTTTGATTCAAATAAACTATATTATTTTAATGAGGCTAAATTTGTGCAAAAATTAATTTAAATATTATTTTATTATAATCAAAATACATCTTTATTATAATTAATTTTTGCAAAAAATGTAACTAAATTAAAATATAATAAATTTAAACTTTTTTTTAAATTATTTAAAAATTTTCAAAAATTAATTTAAATAAATTTGATAATATTTTAATTTAGTTAAATTTGTACAAAAAAAATGTTTATATTTATATGATTTAAATTTGTTTTTATTTTAATAACGTTATATTTTTGCTCAGAATTAACTTATTAAATAAATCTATTAAACTCATTTATTTTATTTTATTTTGATTTTATTATTTTTATTTTGAACGCATTTATTTGTGCTAAATAGTCAAACGATAGTGCGAAATATTCTGAATTAATTTCAATAAATGCGTAAAAGAAAGAATTTAATTGTGCGCTTGGCTTTTTAGCAATTTATGGCTAAGAGTAAGAAATGCGTTAACAAGCTGGCTGTTTGTTAAGGTACCCAAAAGCGTAGACAATAAGAAAACATTGATTTAGGCTTGGCGGGCGGGAGGGATCTGCAAGCTGCTGGCGTTTTGTGTGTGGTTCTGATTCTAATGACAGCTTACATGAGTTGGCTCAATTGGATCAGCTCACACACACGCACACGAGAGCATAAGCGCATTTGTGTGAGTGTGAGTGAGCTCTTAGCGCAATCGGGCGACTAATAGCCTCAACACTGTGTTTGGCTCAAAAGCAGCTGCTGCTGCTGCTGCTGCTTTGGTAATAACACCAAATATGCCATATTGAAAATGTTTGGCTCGCACATTTTTTGTTTATTTTTTTGTTGTTTTTATTGCTCTGGCAACTTTGTAAGTTAGTCACTTGGCAGCCACGCCCAGCGTCGAGGCGGGCTGGCGGCTGCTCTCACGTAATTTTTCATAAACATAAAAGTTGCGGCTTGCCTTACGTGTAAAAGCTTGTTCGTTGCCCCTTGGTGGTGAGCTGGGTAGCTAGTCATGTAGTCCTGCATATTGTATTTGTATTTTGTGATTTTAATGCGGCATTTTGTGGCAAAAGCAAAGCACGTGTGTGATACTAACATTAGCCAGGGTGCGCGCGCTCAAAAAAAACAAAAACAAAAAGAACAGAAAAACATTTTATGACATAATTTTGTTGTTGTTTTACATAAAGCCCAGGCTCAGGCCCAGGCCCGCCCCTGGCTTTGGCATCGATGACCCCCTGGCTGGCTGAATTTTACATTTACATACTCTCAAAAGCTCATTGCCTGAGCCCCACTGCTCTGCTCTGCTGTGGGCTCTGAGCTTTGGCCCCGACTCAGATTCAGATTCAGATTCTTTGCTCATCTTTCGCTTTTCGCATTGTGCGCGCCGCGCGACGCTCCACTGTGAATTGTAATTACAAGCATGTAACCTAATGATACACCCCACCCCCCCCCACCCCCCGCTCCGCACGCTTTGTACACAGGTAAGTGCAAAAGCAGCTTGTTACCTTAGCCTCATTTCCCCATTCTCAGTCTTACACCCACCCACTTACACCTCACATTTCCATGCTCCCAATCTCCCTTCAACTCTCGCTCTCCGCTTACTTTAAATAAGTGGCAAATGCTGTCGAGAGCAACAACAACAACAATCATTAAAAAATAAATAAAAATATAGAACATAACAAAAGTGAAAGAGCCGCATTAACATATGTTATATATGTAGGCGTGGCTTTCTCTCTGCTGAAGTACTTAATGCCAAGCAGCAAACGCAAATGTTTTGAATAAGCCGCGCATACAAAAATATTTTATTTATGCACATTTTAATAGCAGCAACTGTAGCATAAACGAACATTAAATGCAAATAATCAATTTTTACAATTTACACTAATTTCTAAATTAATAAAACGAAAATCTTAACTACTTTTCATTATTTGCATATATTTTATTTAGTTATATTTTTAAAAAAAATTTTATAATTTGCGCTTTGATAAAAAATATAACTAAATATAAGTAGCTGCATTAAAATTTGTAACTTTAGTCAGTTAAAAATATGAATGCAATTATATTTAGTTATATTTTCAAACATTTAGTTTTCGCCTTAACAAAAAATATTACTAAATATATTAAAATTAAAATTGTAACTAAATCAGCACTAATTTAATATTGCAGAATATTTCATATAAAGCTTTATGAAAATTTATTTTTAAAACTCCAAATATGAAAATTTCTCTTTCGCATTATTTTTATGTAATAAGTAATAAGTAAAATAATAAAAGAAACAAAATTATGTGCGAAATATTTTTATTGTATTGTATATATTATTTATTGTATTGTAAATAATTTGCAAATCAACTGTCCCAAATTAATTCAAAGAAGTAAATCTAACATTATTATTATTTTTATTTAAAATCTGAGTTACTAAGTGGGTCTAAATTAAAAAATGAACAAAACTCTCTGCAAAAATAATTCAAATATTTTTATTTACACTTAAGCTTAGTTATATTTTTGATTGTATTGTAAATATTTGGCAAATTATTTCAAAAAAGAAAATCAACATTATTTTTATTTTTATATAAAATCTGAGTGATTTTAATCCAAATATTTTCATTTGCATTAAGGCTTAGTTATATTTTTTATTGTATTGTAAATATTTGGCAAATTAATTGTCTTAATTCAAAGATGAAAATCTAACATGATCAATATAAAAATAGTAACGATTAGAATAAAATAAAATGATAAATAGACATTATCTTGTAGTGAACTATTACAATTTTTGGATAAATCAAAAGATATAACAAAGTGAGCAGCTGTTTTGAATAAAACTGCAAAGTAAGCTTTAAGTATGCAAAAATTTAAAACAATGGAGTGCTAGGATAAGCTTAAACGAGTTCAAAGCGTTAGTCAAAAAGTTTTCTATATAAGTGAAGTAAGCGTAGAACTACATATGGCAAAAGTGTTGCTTAAAACAAACTCAAGCTACGCAAGATTAAAGCAGCATCAAGCACTGTTATATATAGCGCTTAGTATATTAAAACTTGATGCTCATACAGACGAATAGACGCATAATAGTTGCCCAACTGAATTTTTCAAATGCTTTGCGCTGAGTTTTTATAAGTAGGCAGCAAATTATTGAAGATATAAACACAAGTGTGGACATAAATATAAAAAAAAAAAATAAAAGAAAAGCTTAGAGCCAAAGCTTGAGCGCTGAGATGATGGCTTATGCTGAGACGCTTTAAAAAAATAAAAATAAAAAATATATAACTGCTGAAACAAACTCTCAAAACGCACTTTGACCCCAACGCTTAGTTTACAAACGAAAGAGTCGTAAATTTGTTTTTGTTCTAAAGCTGGAGCGTGCTGTATGTGTGTGTATGTGTGTGTGTGTGTGTGTGTGTGCGTCTAGAGCTGTAGTAAGGTAATTGAGGCAAATGTGCTAAGCCAGTTTGCTGTTGGTTGGTTGGTTGGGTGGGTGGCAATGGCGCCGCCTAATGAAGGCGTTGATGAGGCAGCAGCGCTTGCGTGCGTGTGTGTGTGTCTAACGTTCTAGAAATAACATTTGTTGGCAATAAATTCTAAAGATAATACACCCACAGACTTGTAAGGTAAAGCCCGCGCCGCATTCAAGATGCCAGGCCCAGGACCAGGCCCAGGCACAGGCACTGGTAGCAGCCATAACTCGACGCTGCTATTTATTGCAGCGACCGGCATCAGTTGCTAACTTTACGCTGCTGCTTGCTCTAGTTGTTGTTCTTGCTGGTTGCCCTGGCAGTCACTAAGCTAAGCACAAATATAAATTTGCAAGCACAACACACACACACACACACACAGCAGCTCTATTGAAATATTACACCTGCAATATAGGCGCGACTGTCTATGGGCGTTTTTCACACCCACCCACACACACAATGACACACACACACACACTCAAGCAGCCAAGCTGTTAATGAGCTGCTCTATGTGCGTGCAAATGTCTAAGCCTATGCCTATGTGTGTGTCTCTGTGTGTGTGTGTGTATAATGATGCGTTTATTAATGCCAGACATAGTCTTTATTAACAAGATGAGCGCCCATATAAACTAATTTTCGCCTATCGCTGCGTTTCGCTTTTTTTTTTATTTTAATTACCACCCCACAAGTACCGAAGTTTCATTAAACAATTTGACATTTTTGTAAAAAATGGAAAAACAACTTTAATTTGTCCACATGTTATTTATTATTTGCTATTTAGCGCCGATAACTTATGTGACACGGCTCGACTCAGAAATTGAAACTGAAATCGTGTGTATATAAATTCTTGATAATGTGTCTTGTTTTAATTAGCTGTAGCTAATCAGCAGCTTTATTGTTTTGTTTGTCACTAATTAAAGCGGCTTACTTTGCAACATATAAATTGTTGACAAATTTAAAAAATAAAAACAAATTTCAATCGAAACGACTAAGTCATTCGAATTACTATTGTTATTATTATTGCTGCTCAACATTTTTCAATTACTAGTTAATAAATAATTATAATTTAATTTGCCATAAATTTACATATTTATATATTTTTTTTTAATATTTGCTTTATTTTTAGAATTTTGTTGATTTATTTTTCGCATTATTTGTTAGTAATTTAATAATTGGGCATATGCGAAAAGAATTGTAATTTACTTCTGATATAAAATAAAAGAAAATGTAGTCTTATTATTAACGATTAGTTTAATTTATTGTTAACAATTTTTGATAAAATTAAATACAATCTTTGGTTTAATGCAATTCAGTTCAGATATAAAATAAAAAAAAAGTGTATTCCTATAATTAATGAATAGTTTAACTTATTGTTAATGATTTTTGATCAAATTAAATATAATCTTTGGTTTATTGCAATAATTTTATTGCTTTCTTGAATCATGTCAAATAAGTTCGCATTATTTTTTAATTATTTGTTAGTAATTAACCGAAAAGATCTTTAGCTTAATTGCAATTTTGTTCAGTTATAAAATAATAAATAAATGTAGTCATAGTATTAATGAATAGTTTAACTTATTGTTAATCATTTGTGATCATATTAAATATAATCTTTGGTGTCTTGCAATAATTTTATTACTTTCTTGAATATTTTCAAATAAGTTCGCATTATTTTTTAATTATTTGTTAGTAAAATATCTTTAGCTTAGTTCAGCTTTAAAATAAATAAAAAAATTAGCCTTAATTTTAACACATTGTAAGGATCATAGCTCATGCTATAAAACTAATTCCAAATACGTTTGGTATTAAAAATTTCACGGGACAGCTCATTATTAAATTTTCTAAAAAATGAGTTTATATTTTTAACTGGCAACTGGCTAAAAAACTGTTACACTTAAGCTACAACTAACATGACAAGCTGATTAAATGCAGACTCTAGTAGTAGCTTATTATTTTTATTTAAAATGAATACAAATTAAATGCATTTCAATCATAGCAAACTAATAAGCTTGTCAGCTTGTCAGTTTCAAAGGCCTACAATACACTCCAACCCTAGTAGGAGACGTTGCGTCCTTTTTGCTTATTGCGAATTATCTCACGGACTGCTTGCCACTCAATTTGTGAATAAATTTTCGCAAGATTTTGCATCTTGTCTGCGCGCGTGCCACACAATAGTTGCAAGTTGTCTTAGTCTGCTGTTCTCTGTTGATTTGTAGTGCGTGCTAGTCTCAATAGCCGTGAGTTTTTACTTTACTTTTTGCATAAACTTGCCTTTGAAGCGATTTGTTTATTTTAAACTAGATTGGGCAGTAAAAAGGGCAAGCAAATCAAGAAAAGTATCTTTGATTTAAAGTGGGAAAATTGCTTAGCATTTAGCAACTAGTTAAAGAAAAATAGTTTGCACTATATAATTATTATTATTTCATTTAAAAAATTAAATAAATTCGCATAAGACAAAGCTTAATTTATATATTTTAAGTTGGAAATAAGAATTATTTGTATTTGTAATCATATAAATATTTACTATTACACTTAATTTAAGTCATATAGATTTTTAAATATTTTTAAATAATTTTTTTAACTTTTAAAATAAAAACTGCTATGAAATAAGAAAGAAAAATGTATTTTGAATAAAATGAATTTTAGCTTGTAGCTAAATGTTTTGTTTTTTAACCTTTAAAATTTTTAATTTTATGTAACTTTTAAAATGAAAACTACTATGAAATGAGAAAAGTAAATTTATTTTGCAATAAATAAATTTTAGCTTTTAGTTATGTTTTTTTATTTTATTATTAAACTAAAAAGTATTACACGTTAAAGAAATATCATTTAACATAAATATTTATTTAACTGCAGAAATGTTTAATAAAGTCTCTCAAAGCAAACGCTGCACTTTAACTGTTCAAACTAAAAGAGTAAACTGCATTAACTCAAATCGTTTGAAGTTGAATGTTGGGCCAATGACAATTTCAATGGAACTATGAATAAGCTATCGAAATTGCATAAAATGCATGCAGCTTGTTGAAATTAAAATTGTGTTTATTATGCAGAAAACATAACTTGTATTTAAAAAATGCAATAAATGCTTAAAAACAAGCGAAGCGAATAAAGCATTTCGTTTGAAATTGAAGCAAATAAATGGCTTAAAGTAAATACGTAAAAATTCCAAAGCGACTTGCTTGCAAAATTGAATTGCAGCATTTTCTTTTTTCTCATTTTCATTTTTCATGCTATATAAACATAAACAGGCTGCACTTTAACCCCTTCGGCCAAGCTGAAACGCGTGTGTTTGGCCTATGAATTCATGAGATCCCCAGACTGAGGACAGTTTGCCATCATGGCGCTGTACAAAACTGTTGCATTCTTGTCGACAATCTTCACTGTATGTGTGTGTGTAGTGTAGGTGTATGTGTGTGTGTGTGTGTGTGTGTTGGCTTTTCCGGTCTTTGACATTTACAACAGTTCGCTATGACAGCGTCGAGGGGCTGGGGACTGGGGGCTGTGGGCTTGATGCGTTTTGTATGGCGCTTGGCTGGGGTTACAGTTAGTCATAGCTTGTTGACCAAAGAGTGTGGCACACACACACACACACAAGCTAACACCATAATGGCGTCATAAAGATGATATCATAATTTCCTACTTTGCTTTCTATTTGGTTTCTTTTTTTTTTTCTTTTTCTAGTTTTTACTGTTGCATACTTTACGTTACGACTATTTGCCTTGGCCTGGCATTTCCTTTGCTTGCTGAGTTCATTTCACATTTTTTTTCTCATCCACGCTGCTTCTTCTTCTTCTGTTGGCTTTCTGTTTTGTTAAGCATTTGAATTGCCGCGTCAATATTTGCGCTTAAAGTCACCAAAACGTTGCAGCAGCAGCAGCTCTTGCCACAAGCTGTAAGCCACACTTACCCCCCCTACTCACCCCACTACTCAACCTAGCTCCATCGCAACGTTTCTCGCCTGCGCCGCCACTTAATGCGCAACGGCCGAGCAATTTGTTCCAGGAAATTGAGCGAGCTGCACTTCAGCTGAATTCCCCTGGCAAACAGGCAACGCGGCAAAAAATTATGCATAAATTTTTTTAAAAAAATATAGTTTTTATGCAAAAAATAAATAAAAATACGACAAGACGAATACTTGAGTACACTGCGAACTTGAAATTGAATTGCTATGAAAGCGATTCCGCTAAAAAAGAGCTAAAAATTTGAATGCATTTCTTTGCGCTGAAAGTTTAAAGCTCTAAAACATACGTCGATTATAGACGTATCTTTATGCCAACTATAGAGTCTCTATCGCTAACAGTTTCGGAGAATTTGTTGTTCATACAGACGAAATGCACTTGAAGCTGAATTCAGCTTAAAATTGAACACTGCAATGCAGAAATCAGAAACTTAAGTAATACTGAAGCATATTTAAGTAAAAATCTCAATGAATTTCTGCAGAAGAAGGAAGAAATATGAATATGCTAAACTATGCTTAATCTGTAACGCTGATTCGTAACTTTATATTAAATTTTGTATCGCTAGCTCTTGCAGTTTTAAAGATCTTGCTGTTCATACAGACGAATGGGTAGTCAAAATTTTCAACTTTAACGCTATAGTCAAGCAGATTCGCTGATTCGTAACTTTATATTAAGTTTTGTATCGTTAGCTTTTGTAGTTTTAAAGATCTTGCTGTTCATACAGACGAATGGGTAGTCAAAATTTTTAACTTTAACGCTATAGTCAAGCAGATTCGCTAATTCGTAAGTTTATATCAAATTTTGTATCAGTAGCTCTTGTAGTTTTAAAGATCTTGCTGTTCATACAGACGAATGAAATTAGAAATCTCATATTTTACTAAAAATATCAAAGTGCATGAGAATAGTAAATGCGTCGCAGACTCAAAGAGAGTATCATAAATAATAACAATAAGAAACGGCGCGTGCCGATTTGCTACTCTGACCGTCCCGGCCCGGCCCGGCCGGAAACTCAGTGCGAATGGGGCGAGAGCAAAAAGGAGATTGGAGAATGGATTGGGGGAAATGAATGCGCAATGCAGCAGTTGCAATTTCAAATGAACTTGGTGGGCGTGCGACCCCTATATATAGCTATAGCTTTGACTTAAGCATTTAGAGGAATCTATTTTGAGCGCGAGAGCGAGAGCTAAAAACAAAAAAGGAAAAGGGGTCGACAGCGCTAACGATTTGAGAAGCGCCGAGTGCGACTTTTTAAGTGGAAGCGATAAAAATAGGTAGAAGAGCAAGAGCAACTAAAACAACAACAACAACAGCAACAATAAGAACAAATGACGTTAAGTTGGCACATGTGGCGCATTTTGTCGAATGAAATAAAATGTTATTTAATGCCAACTAAGCCGTAATGCTTAGACGCAGTTATTAAGCTCAGACCGACCGTCCGGCCCATAGTTATTTGTGAATTAAACATATTTTATTTTATGACGCTTTCATGTTTTCGTGTTAACATTTAACGCGCCCTAAAACCGAAGAAAAGTAAGCAGCAGCAAGAGTTAATAAAAATGTTTTTATTTGCCATTCAATTCATTTACTTGCGTTTTATTATTTTATTTGCTTCAATTTGGCAAAAGACACAATTGACATGAAATCGAATCAAGCCGCTTTATGGCCCAGGCCATTAAATATCGAAGTATAACTGTAGCAAACCTATATATATATACGCTCGTATATAAACGAATCAAATCAGAGCAAAAAAAAAAAAAAAAAAAAATTAAGAAACCATGAAAAACTCATTTAAATGAAAAACAATAAGACAGAGCCAGGCACAACAAGCTCAAGCAAAAGAAAATGAAAATGAAGTTACAACAGCAACAACAACAACAAGAGCATTTAAGACTGAGGCAGCCATAAGGCACATCAACTCTAGAGAAGTTTATTCAAGCGCGGCAAATGTTTAAATTAAATTTTCTTCAGCTTATTGTGCAGCAGCAGCAGCAGCAGTAGCAGCAAAATATATACAGCATATACTGTGTGTGTGTATTGAAGGGCCAAGTGCAGTCCAAGCACTGAATGAAGTTTGTCGGGTCAGGACTACTCGTCCTTGAAGCCTGCACTTCACTTTATGTCTATCAAATTTGTCAAAATGCAGTTTCGAACTCAAATAAAAAAAAGTTCGCAATACTTTGAAGGCATTAAATATTAATTTGGCGCAAATAATTTCACAAAAAAAAAAAAACAAATAGCAGCAAATGAAATAGTTATAATAATTGGCAATTAAAGAAATAATTATTTATACTATTAATAAAAGAAGTCATATATACTTTAAGTCTATATAAATGGTATAAATAATCAAACTATATCAACAAAATGTTTTATCAAGTAGTTTTACTTTATTAGTTTTGTTGTTGCGTAGCCTTTAAAATTGTTCAACACTAATTCTTGAAATTCTTTGTTAATTTAAATATTTAATACAAGCTTAAAGTTTTAGTTTAAAATTATTTCAATTCTTTTTTACATAGTTTTAGTTAAATACAAAATCCAAACGTTTCCAAACTATTCCAAATATCGATGTTATTTTGTTCAATGTATCGATGAGAGTAAAAGAATAATAGAATAAAATTTTATTGTAATGTAGTTTAGTTAGGCATTTAATTCTTTAGATTGAGTAAGTATATTAGGCAGCAAAAATATTACCCCTAATTAATTTATATAGTTTGAAATCTTATAAAAGTAAGCAGCAGCCCTTTTGAAATTTTCAAAGTCAATAAATTAACTTGGATTAGGAATAGTCAAGTTGACGCCTTGTTAACTCTTCTAGAACATTTTAAGGCAAGCCTAAGACTAACACTGGAATAAATAAAGTTGTGCTCTAGTGATAAGTGACTAGATAAATTCTGGAATAAAATAAGTTCAAAATAATCTGCCTAAGTTTATAATAATTAATACAAAGTACATAGAGGAATTAAAATAATAAAGTTCTCTAGGGTTGACTGAAGATAAATTCTGGCATAAGACAAGTGCTAGAGTAAGAAGAAAAAATGTATCTAAATTTATAATAATTAATAGAAAGCACTGCATTAAATAAATAAAGTTTTTCTCTAGAGCTTCAATGCTAAAAAATAAATTCTCATTGTAACTAAAACTATAGAAGTTAATTCTGTGTTAAATTGACAACAACTTTACTATAGATATTGCAGCTTTAACTATTGGGAACACATTGGGCATTGGCACTACTAAATAACGAAATAATTTCGAAATGTCTTTGGCTGAATTTGAGGGCAAGAGTAAATACGCATTAGTTGCAGCTACGATGCTTGAAAGCTGCTTGCAAGCCACATAAGAGTCTCTATAACTCAAATGGACGAAATGGCAAAAGACGCTGCAAATAGCAAACGCACACACACACACACACACACACACACGCATACAGCTGCTGAAATGAATTAAAATCCAATTGATATATGGCAAATGACATTCGTTGAGCTGTAAGACAATGAAATTGGCGTAAGTGGGCGTGCGGGGGCGTGGCTTGATATACAAACGAAAGAATGCAAGCGAATGTTGAAAAAATTTTTACTTTGTGCTATAATTTTTTATTTTCCATTTTCGAAATTAAGAAGTTGAGCAGCATACAAATTAAAATATGATAAAAGCAATTTCGAGCGCTTAAACAGACAAATGTCAAAAGCTAAAAATATGTCTATATGTAACTAAAAATATAGCAACAAAGCTGGCGCAGTTAGCGTTGGGGGCTGGACGTTTGCCTAATAAGAAATTCAAATGTCAGGGCAAGCGATACTGCCACGCCTACAAAAACTCTGCTGTGCTGCATATGCATGACTAATTAAATATACGCAGCCTTGACCTTTGCACTTGGCGCAAAGTACAACAACAAAAAAAAGACGCAACGCTGTAAACAAAAGGCGGAAAATCGAAGACAGGAAGTCAAATATTTGCATTGACATTGCTTAAAATACATGTACGACATGTGTATGCATGTGTGTGTGTGTATTAGTGTGTGTGTGTGAGATATTTACATATGTTCAGTTAGCTGTTTAGGCTTGTGAGCTGCTCAAGCTGCGCCGTTTGTTTTCGTTTCGAAAGGGGACGACACACACACACAATCAGACACACACACACACACACACACAGCTACGTAAATTGGCGCTAGGCTGTTAGCGTTTGTTGTTATTTCAAATGTCATTATTGTTGTTGTAACAATTGTTCAACAAACGCAATTTTCTTGCTTTTCTTGCTGTTGTTGTTGTTGCTGTTGTTGTTGTTGTTTTGAAGCTGTGTAGCTGATAATAATATGATGATGTCTCGAGCATTGTATACCCGCCATTTACTTGAATTGTATTACAGCTGAAGTGTGAATCATTTCCGTTTGAATTTGGTTCATTGCATGATTTTCACATTAAGCAGCCCCAGCCCAGCGCCTAGTCGAGCAACTCAAGAGACTCCTGAGCTGCTCCTCTTCAGGAGCTTTTCGCTACACTTCGCTGACTGACTGTCGCTCGCTCTCTCTCTCTCTCTCTTTTGCTTGATTGTGTTTTCCTTAACTTCTTTTCAAGCGCAATTATTGACGTGTGCCCCCCTCTCGCTGCTGCTGCTGCAAAATCAACAATAATAAATACAAACGACAACGGCAACACTCATATGAAATAGACTAGCATTAAAATGAGCACAAGAATAAATGCAGCTCCCTGCCCTGTCCCTTGCCCTAATGCACACGTTTTGCTGCCTTGCACTATGGGTAAAATGTCTTCAATTTTAGACAGTTTAACTGTCTTAACACAGCTGCAACTTTTGTATTTTAGGCTTCACTTTTCATATTTTAATAAGATAAACCTCGAATGCCTCGAATAAGCAAGTTAATTCATCAAGAAGTTCCCAAAGCTGCTGTAGTAGTAATTAGTTAAGTAGTAGTAGTAATAGTAAATATTAGTAGTAATAGTAAATAGTAGTAGTAGTAATAGTAAATAATAGTAGTAAGTAGTAGTATTAAGTAGAAGTAGTAAGTAGTAGTAATAGTAAATAGTAGTTAATTAAGTAGTAGTAGTAATAGTAAATAGTAGAATTAAGTATTAGTATTAAGTATTATTATTAAGTATTAGTATTAAATATTAGTATTAAGTATTAATATTAAGTATTAGTATTAAGTATTATTATTAATTTGTAGTATTAAGTAGTAGTATTAAGTAGAAGTATTAAGTAGTAGTATTAATTATTAGTATAGAGACCTTTTAAAAAGAAAGGTGATTTTTTCATTACTAATTCGAGTTTTTTTTATTTTTTAAAAACGCTTGCTGTTTTTTTTTTTTTTACAAAATTGATATTCCCTAGATATATTGAATACAATAAAGATACATAGCTAAAAAAAAAACAAACAATAACAATTAATAAACATGAACTACATTTTTAACATATTTCGAATAATCATATTTAATATTCGAGCATTGTGCTAATTATTTTATTGTCTCTAAAGCAAATATTAATAGATTTATAATGTGTATGTAGATGTATAAATTATTAAAATTAAAAATTGTAGCTGCCTTAAAGTTTGTTTCAAATATTTTTAAAAATAGATTTATGCCAAAATAAAGAACGTTTTTACCCATAGTGCTGCGCTGTTTCGTTTCGTGCTACGCTGTTTTTATTGATATATATTTTAACAATACACACACTCTGAACTTAATTTGAAATGCCTTTGCGCTTGAGCGAACGGCTTGAGTGTGTGTGTGTGCTTTATAATTGCCCCAGCAAAGCGGAAACGGAAGCGCTCATCAAGCACTCTCCCCCACTAACACACACACACACACACAGGCACACACTTATGCCTTGGCCTAAGCTCATAGTAAACACATTCATTAAGCAAACTCTTTAACTGGAAATCGTTATGAACGGCAGCTAAATAAAAGTATCAACGTCGAAACTCAATTTGAAACAACAACAAAGCGTTAACACACAACTTAAGTGCACACACACACACACACACACACAGAGAGAGAGAGAGAGAGAGAGACACACACACATAAACAAACAATGCGGCGCTAAAGCATAAAAAGTAGAATTACAAACAACAAACTAAACTTTAATATTTAAAAAACATTTTCTTTAGCAGCTAAAGCGTAAAACGGAAGTGCAAACCAACTCAGATTTGTGCCCATTCTTATATATATATACACCTTAAATACACGCTTGGCACAGTGGCACAAAAGCAAGCGCAAAACAGTAAAATTAGAAATTAGAAGCTTTTGTTTGCTTTAATTTTGGCTACATTTTTTGCATTTGCGCTTAAATTTCTGAGCGCTTTTTGCAATGCTTTTGCACCACTGTGCAGCGGCGCTTGCCAACGTCAGGCTGTCAACAACGCGTCGCAGCCAAACAACAATAACAACAAGCTGAGAACAACTGCAATCATAACACCACTAAAGAGCTCAGAACATAAACAACAGTTACAACAACAACAACAAATACAACAACAACAACGGGCTCGTTAAATATGCCGAAATTTCTTGTATGCTGCACATGCATTTGAATAGTAAAACGACCTTGGTATACTCTATATAAAAATATATCAAGTATTCAATGGAGTATTTTGAATTTTGCATTTCAGTTTGAAAATAAAGTTTTAAGGCTTCGCTTACTTAAACAATACAAATTTAGTAATAAGAAAATTTTACTTTATAAATACGAAGTCTAAATTAAATTATATTATAAATTAAACTATAAATTATATTATATTATATATATGGAGAATAAATTTGAATTTTTGCATTTCAGTTTGAAAATAAAGTTTTAAAGCTTCAGTTACTTAATTAATGCAAAGTTAGTAATAAGCTAATTTTACTTTATTGTTTATAAAGTTAGTTTAAGCTTTAGTTTTTAATTAATTAATAGTAATAATGCTTATATTAAAAATTATGTTTTATTATAATTTTAGCTAATTTAGCAAATGTTCTAAATAAATAAGTTTTTAGTGAACAATTAAACAAAACAATATAAAAAAAATTTTAAATTGAATTAATACTAAAAAGTATTTATTGTTAATAATTTAATGTCTAAATTTTTTAAAAATTAGGTCTAATTAAGAAAAGTTCTTGAATCATTAATTTCATACATTAAAACAATTTCCAATTAATTGGAAATTCTTACATAAAATCAATTTGGAATTAATTGGAAATTGTTGTAGCTATTAATTGGAAGTTGTTGTAATGTAAGAAATTCATAATTTAAATTCTGTATTTACATATTTTATTAAAAATGTTTATATACTAAATTAAAATGTGCATAAAAACATTTGCATATTTTATTAAATTGTACATATACATATATCTGAATAAATTTAAAGTCCTATCAACTGATATACCCGCCACGCCTCATAAATGCCTCATGTTGCACACGGTGAACGTGCCACAGCCACAAGAACAACAACAACAACAACAACAATTTGAAAATGCAACAATTAGAGCGCAAGCCCACGATGCTCAAGTTATTGCCATCTCTTTCGCCCGCCCAGGAACATTTCAGTGGAAACAATGATCTCTCCCGACTTTGGGGGCAAAGCGTTTCCGTTTTCGTTTGTGTGACGGAAGCAGCTTCAAACTCTTGTAGCAAGACTTCAATATTCCAATTTCGACAAAAATTTCAATTCGTTCACGCAACGTTGTCGTCATCTCTCACTTGATCTCACTCTGACTCTCTCTCTCTCTCTCTCTCTTTCTCTAGCTCAGCTGGCATACCGTTGCGGCTCATTGGCAGTTGAAGCGTCTCGTGTTTCCGCCGCTGAACGCTCGCATCATCAACGTCTGCTCCGGCTAAGGCTAAGTAAGTAATCCAAATTTTTAAACTCATCCCTCCCTCGCCCCAAATCCCAAGAAAACAAAAAAAATGTGCATAAGTTCGTTGCTAGGTGCGATCACACACTATTTGTGGCTCTGTTTGGCTGCACTGAGAGAAATTTTTTAAATATTGCAGCTCAGCAAAGATCGCCAATTAAAATAAATTTTATTTTTCTAAGTAAATACAAAAAAAAAAATAATGATGCAGTCTCCAAATGACTTGAGCTTGAATTTAAATTAATATTTTATAATTTAATAATAATAATACAATAATAGTTTGCAGCTTAAATGAAAATAATTGTAAAATGCATTTTTTTTTATTATTATTGTGATAAATAAAACTAGTCAAAAATTAAAGTAAATAAAATAAAAAAATAATATGAATCTTTTTTAATTAAAAAATCATAAAATAAATATTGTTGTATAAATAATAATAATTTGCAGATTAAATTAAAATAGTAGTTAAATAAATATTAAAATAAAAAATAACAGCAATTTTAAATTAAAAAATAATAAATAAATAAAATAAATATTGTTATATAAATAATAATAATTTAATAAGTTCGAATTAAAATAATTGTTAAGTGCATTTTTTTTTTAATTGAGCTATTATGGCTGTAAATGATAATATATATTAAAATAAAAAATAAAAGCATTTTTTTAAATTTCAAAATAATAAATAAATATTGTTATATAAATAAAAATAATTTGCAGCTTAAATAAAAATAAATGTAAAATTTAAATTGAGCTATTAAATAAAAAAAAATATTAAAATAAAAAAATATAAAGCCAAAAAATTAATTTTTTTTTAAAAAACAAAATAATAAATAAATATAAGCCTCAAAAACAAATTAAGTAAAATACAAATGAGTTGTAAGCAGTTGTATTTTTTTTTTTAGCAGTGTACGCTTTCAAACACACGTGTGTGTGTGTGTGTGTGTGTGTGCCACCTTGACTTATCCTAGCCATTCTTATACTCATTGTCATTCATTCAATGCTTCATTGCTGTGGTAATTGCTTCCAAATGCTTAAATGCTTTCATTGTTGTTGTTGCTGTTCTCGCTCTCTCTCTCTCTATCTCGAACGAACGTTGATGCCCCTGCTACAGTTGCTGCCACTCAGTTTCAGTTTCTTTCAAGTTGTTGATGTTGCTGCTGCTGCTGTTGTTGTTGCATTGGCATTGCCATTGCCATTGCCCAGGCACGGGCATGTCCAACATGTGTCGTCGTCATTGATTTGTCGTTGATGGGCTGCTCTTGTTGCTGTTAGGCATAGGCAGCTCTGGCTATAGCCACCTACATGGCAATAGGGAATAGGGAATTAGGTCTGAGCACACATGGGGAATTTCTATGGCACGAAGGCGTTTGGCAGGGGGTGGGAGGCAGCCGCTGCAGCAGCAGCTAAAGAAAACTATTGACATTTGTCTGTCACAACGACGCATCCGCATACGTGTTGCCCCCCACTCACACTCCCACAACTCAGCCCATTGCCATTGCCATTGCCAGCATTGAGATTTGTGTATCGGTAACGGAATCTTTGGGGCGAACCTCGTTGTTTTTTTTTTTTAGGGGGCGTTGCTCGTAAATTTTGTTGGGCCGTCAAACAATTTGGGCATGAAAACAATTTGCACATGGCAACCTGGGGAGTCAGTCACACACACACACACACACACACATACACACACACACACTCGCACACACTCTTGTTGCATTCTGGGCCAATCAAAGCGTTTTAATTATGAGGCGGCAACTGTTTGCCGTTGTTATTGTTATTGTTATTGTTAGGCCTCTGCTTTCGTTCTTTGTTTCTGCTTTGTTTCTTATGCTCTTGATACTTCTCTTTTGCTTCATCACGCTCCCAACCATGTTGTGCCAATTTTTGCATGCGCATTTTATTCAAATTTTTAACCTCGTTCACAATCAACAATTTTATCAGCAACAACAACAACAACAAACAAGCTCAAGCCCTAAAATGCATTGTCAATAGTTCTTCGAACTTTCACAGCAGCGTGTTTCCCACTTGGCCGTGATTTCATTAAAGAAATTATTTTGTTATAAATAAAGCAAGCGCAAGAAATATTTTCTAAGATGCACATAGCTCAAATATATAAAATAAAAATGTAATTAATATGCAATTAACTTAAGACTACAAATTAAATTCAATTTTTAACATCTAAAAATTAAAAACAATTTCTAGTCTCTAAAAATAAAATTTAACTTTTTAATTAATTTTTAATAATTAATGCTTAAATAAAAAAAATGTACTTGAATTATTAGCTATTTATTAATATATCTAAGTTCAGTTATTTATAAAATTAAAGACAATTTTTAAACTTAAGCGTCAAATTTAACTTTTTAATAATTTATGTATTCAAATTTTAATTATAAAAAATTAACTAATTAATGACAATAAATTTTTTTTAATATTTGTAAATATTAAATGCTTTTAAATTTTGAATTTTTAATTTTTGAACATAAAATTTAACTTTTTAATTCATTTTTAATATTTAATAAATTATGTTTAATAGAAATATGTATTTATTATTTATTTTTTATTAATATTTGTTAATATTAAAAGCTATTATTTTCTATTTTTAATTTGTAGCCTTTAAACATCAAATTTAACTTTTAAATTCATGTTAAGTATTTGAATTTGGAATTTTAATAAAAAAAAATTAATGTATTTTTATTAATATTTGTAAATAGTTTTTTATTCTTATTTTTAATTACTTTTGAGCTCTTTAAATTTCAAAATTCTTAAATTAATTTAAGAAAATAAATAAAAACAAGCAATACTAATGATAAAATAAATATTGTTGCAAACTGAAAACTGTTAAAGCAATAAACAATAACAAAATTGATTTAATAAAATGCGAAGCTCATTAAGCCTAAAGAACTGCTGTTTAATAATTAATAACTAAATTGCAAACAATTGTCGCAAAATTGTTAATTTTTTGAATTTATATAAAATTTATATTTATATTTAAATCTGAATCAAAGCACAGCTTCGCATCTGAGCTAAAACTGCTTGCTGTGCTAGTTGCATGTATTTGTTGCATGCCCCACGCGTGCCCATTCCCACATAACAGTTTGTGTGGCAGCAACGATCGGCCAGCGAGACATTGGCCGCTGGTTTTGACCAAGCTTGACAGCTTGGACGGCTTCCGGCTGATGTTGCTGCTGCTGCGGCTGCTGCTGTTGCATCTGCTGTGCACCAATCAAGTGGCAAGAGCTGCGTGGGTGCATCAGGGGGGGATTTCTGCTGAAACAGCAGCTAATTTATGCTTGTATATAATATCACTTAAGCTGGCTGGCTGGCTGGCTGGCTGCCCTCACTGTTGTTTGGTTATTTATAAAGTGTGGCCGCTGTTAGACGCTGGGGACAGTTTGCTTAACAGTGGCAGCGACTGTTGCAGCAGCAGCAGCAGGCACGAGGGCACGATGACAACGACCTGATTTCCTATAAGGAATCGTTGTGGCTCAACATTCGCCTGTGCGACTTCGTGTGGTTTAATTTTAGTTTTTAGTACACATAGCTGAACTAAAAGCGAACACGAACGAGACGCAACAATGCGACGCTGGCGCTCGGCAGTGGGAACAGCGTCAGCGATAGCTTCGAACGCTGCTGTTAACGCTGGCGTCGGCGTCGGCAACGCTTCGGCTCTTGGCACACGCTGCGGCGCTAGAAACAAGTTTTAGTACGTGTTCCGCCGTGTCTGACGACAGTCGTTGCCTCCAAGCGTACAACGCACACTGCGTCGGCCCCCCAAACAAACAAGCCAAGAGCCCAAGAGCCCAAGTGCCCAAGAGCCAACCAAATCGCATAAACAACAGACAGTTGCAAGTGTCGCGTTGAATAAACAAAGTGTAACAAAAAATGTGCGTAATAAATATCGAAAAAATTATAAAAATTAAGTAAAGCATTTAAATTTTGCTGCAACAACAACAACCAACAATTTAATTTGAATTTTTATATTTTTTTTATACTGTGTGTGCGCGCTTAAGTGTTAACGTGTGTGTGTGTGTGTGTGTGGCGGCTTCCTGTGCAACCGGTCGGTGCATTTAACAAGCTTTGCTTGCGCCTTGCACCTGCAGAGCGAGCGTAAGTCGAAACTCGTTTAACAATTTTGAGAGGCTGCTAAACTCGTAAGCAATCAAACAAATAAACAAAGCAAAGCAAAGCAAACAAGCAACAACTTGCAACTTGCAACTTGCTACTGCGCCGCAGCGCTGCAGCAGCAGCAGCAGCCAAATTCTAAGACATTTAACTTTATGGTAAGTAAATTGTGCGCGCTACAAAGTATGCTATAGTTTTTCAAACGCGATACTACTACTATAATTAACATTCAACTGCAGCCAGCGCTGCCAGCGCTAAGTGATTTTAATTGAATGTGGCTTATTATGACAATTAGCCCATAAGGCCAGGCCCAGGCGCATAACCCAAAAAGGCAACACCAAGCTCAAATTATACGATTAGCTTGCAAATTCTGTTTGTAATAGAATATTTAATGTATGCGCGTATGTGTGTGTGTGTGCGTGTGTGTGTGTGTTTGCTTAATTAATAGTTGTGCCCTGGCAGTTAATAACAGTTGGCCTTACTATTGGCATAAAGCAGTTGCATGCCACTGATTAGAGAGCAGCGGAATCATTTGTATTCGAATTAAACTCTTTTTGAATTTTTAATTCCAACGACTAATTACCAAATACATTTTTCAGCAGCAGCTCAAATGTTGTTAGTTGGAATTGCAAGTTGTTTTGCTAATTGTACAAACACATTGAAGTAAAAGCGTTGGCATAAATAATTTAAGCAGCTTAGTTACACTTCAGCATGGCAATTCGCTTGTTTCAACAACAAAATCAACAATGTTTATTGTTAATATATGTTATACAATTGTATACAATTGTTTTAATTAGACAAACATTAGAAAAAAGCAGCTCAGTAAATTTGTTGACCATTTGTTGTTGTTCTTGATTGTTAATTTTATGGTTTTTAAGCAACAAAACGATAAATGTTGTTGAATTGTTGTAATAAATTAGCTGCTGCATTGTTGAACTTAGCAACAAATTTAACAATTGCAATAGATAAACATTGGAGAAAAGCTAATTTCGTCAAAATTTATGCAGCTCTGTAAAGTTGTTGACAATTTGTTGGTGTTGTTGATTGTTGTTGATTTTATGTGTTAAGTAAAGCAACAATATAGCGTTGGAACTAAGAGAAAAGCAACAAAACAAGTTAATATTGTTGAATTGTTGATTGTTGTAATAAATTAGCTGCTGCAGTGCTGAACTCAACAATAAATTCAACAATTGTGGCTAGAACTAAGTTTTTTGCTTAAGTATAAGCAACAAAACAAGTAAATGTTGTTGAATTGTTGATTGTTGTAATAAATTAGCTGAACTCAACAATAAATTCAACAATTGTAGCTTAAAGTTTGTTACATGAGTCGAGTCTAGAAGCTGCAACACTTTGGCAAGTGTTTGGCCCGTTTGTCAATTGGCCACATTGTTTGTATTTGTTGGGCACACTAAAAACGCTGCCAATCAAATTTGCGTGTCTGATATGCTTACCAGCCAACAAATGACAAACTAACAAGCGCAAGCGGCCACTTGCTACTGTTAACAATTGATGCTGCTGCTGCTGCTGCTGCTGCTTCTGATATCGCCTGTTTGGCTTTCAATGCAGCGCGGCACAGAATGTGGCTTAGACCACAACAAAGCGCAGCTGGTAGCAGCTAAGCGAAGCTACACACACAGACATACGCGCTTTCGCTACTGTGTGTGTGTGTGTGTGGGTGTTGGTAAAGTGCAAACCTCAAAAAAGCAACAGCAAGCGGCAAATATTTTGCTTTGCTTTGAAACTAAAAAGCACTAAAAATGCTTTTCAAGTGCCGCTCTCAGCTCACACACACTTGATAGACAGATACACACACACACACACACACACACACATAAGCAGCAAAAGCGCCCAATTGCCTGCGGGACAAACTAAAAAAAAAATAAACAAAAAATTTCATATGATAAAGAAGCAGCAGCAGCAGCAAAGGCAGCAAAGTTTTAAGTGCCTTAAAAAATGTTTTTTATTTATAACATAGTTGTATATAAATTGCAATTTTTTTGTACAGGCCAAGTGCTTGTAAGCAACAACTTTTCTAATCAAATTAACAAACAGAGAGAGTGAGAGAGAGAGAGTGAGTGAGAACGACTGCGACTTGTTGTCTAACAATGAGTGCAAATTATCAAAGTCAATTATGGCGCCACATAAACCAACTGCTTACAAGCTAATGCACACACACACACACACACACACACACATACGCATAATGCTTAACAACATTTGTTGCGTACAAACTTTTGCCCAAGCACAATTTAAAGAGCAGCGCAAGTCAAAGCAACTGACCTTGCCATGCGTATAGCTCGCACTGTGTGTGTGTGTGTGTGTCTGTGTGTGTGTGTGTCTGTGCCTTGATGTGCTTGCCTTCATATTTATTTATAAATACAAACGCAAAAAGTTGCCTGCATAAAACTGAATTACCGGAAATTGGGCAAAATAAAGCAGCAGCAGCCAAAGCAACGAAACTCAAGTGAAAAGTAGCTGGCCAAAAAGTTTTACCTACTTTGCTTGCTCTTTTAGCCAACAACATTTTTATCACACACACACACAGACGCAGACGCCGCCGCGTGAAACTAGCGCGCAAAAAAATGAACATTTTATTTATAACTAAAAAAAAGCAGCAAACTTTTGTCTAAGCGCCAGACAAAGCGCAACAACAACAGAGAGCCCTAACTAAAGCCCAAAGCCTGCGCTGCCAATGACACACAAATTTCACATTTAAATAACAACAATAAACATAAATAAGCTAAGCGCCAAAAAACTGCAACAGCCAATGAGCTAGCAACTTAAAGCGTTGGGCTAAAATATAAATTCAAACACTTATTTAATTTATTATATAATTTAAAATCAAAGCTTTTGTTTCCCTGGGTAAATATTTTATTATTATGCATCGAAAAGTTGTCAAGTGCCTACCGCGAACTAGTGCAATGGCTCAACTCTCTCTTCAAATGCATTAACGCATTTTTATTTGTTCAAGCTTATTAACAAATTTAACTCACCTGCGAATTCAGTAGCTGCAATAAAAAACAAAGTTTAAAACATTAATTAAATGTTAATAATTATACAGTTGTAATAAACTAATATTTTGTGCTTATTGAATAATTTATTATTACTTTTACCTTTTTGTAATTTAAATATTTTATTATAAATAAATAAATAATTAAAAAATGCGTTTTTTTCCACTTATAAGTCGACTGTTCATAAATTCTTTTTAAAAATAAGCAAGCTTATTAATTAAAAAATTGTATATGCAAACAATCAAATTATTGTTTACTTTAATTTTGAATATTAACAATAAAAATAAAAAAAACAAACAGCGCATTAATTTAATTAAAATAATTAGAAATTAGAATTATAATCAGTAATTTTTTATAGCTGCAAATAAAGCGAAAGAAATTAATTTTAAAACAATTCAATTAATAAATTTTATAAATTTACAATTGATCGATTTTAATTTTAATTTTAAATATTTTATGTAATCTTTTTCTTTTATCGTCGACTGTTCATAGTAGACATTAAATAAATAAATGAAAACTTATAAGCAACTTAGGTCTAGATTAGTTGCTTATATAAAATATTGCATTTATCGACTTTGTTATGCATTTATCGACCAAGTGCTAAATATTTAATACAAAAAAAAAAACAAGCTCATTAAATTGTTAGAGTGCAGCAACTTATTTTTTTATTATTATTATTTGTTGCTTTAGCTCAAGCTGCAATTTGTTCAAGTCATTTATATACAAGTTTATTTAATAAGTTTATTTATGTATAGCCAAGCCAGTCTATATATCAATTCAATTTGCAAGCGCATATTGTCAAGTGCTGGCAGTGGCTGAGTGGGTGGTGGGGTGGTTAAAACTATTGAATCAACTGCGGCAGCACACAAAATTTAAATCACAAAAAAAAAAGACAAAAACTTAACTTGAGCTATGCCAAAGTCTCCAAAAACTAAAGATATGCAGGCATATATATAATATATATATATATAGCATATATAGTTAAGAGCAGCATATGGCAAGCAGTTAAAACAGAGTTTGGGGCAGTTGCAACTAAAGCAGAATGTCCAATATACTGACCGAAAACTTTTGCACTAGTATAATGCTATATAGCAATGCATGCATGTGTGTGTGTGTGTGTGTGTGTGTGTGTCTCTAAGTGCGCCTAAGTAGTAAAGTTGAGTTTTTGGTTTTGTTGCTGGTCAGGGAGTTGAGTGTCTAGTTGGCAAGTTGCAAGTTTTTGCTGCATAGGCGCATTGGCCATATAAACAATGTCAAGCCAAGGCTAAAGCAAAAGCAGCACTGCTCATAAACCATATACCATATACAGCAAAGTAAAAGCAACAAACGCAAACACAAACACGAATTCTATTGCCTGTCGAGCTGCTCAAAAATGCAATTTATATGTGCACTTGGCATGTCGTAACCCAAACTGCATCCCGACCAAAAAAAAAAAAAAAAAGCAGTAAGAAAAATATAAAAAATTAAATTTCAAAATAAAAAAAGTAAGTGCACACAGCTTGGCGGCGGCTGCGACGCCATTGAGAATTTATAACAAATGACTTAAGAGCGCCCACTTCACCCCCCGCGCGCGCTTTTGTTCAACGGCTTTGGCTTTGGCTTTGGCTTTGTTTGGCTGGCAGGTGTCAAAAGCAAACTGCAATTACACTGAGCCACAAAGGCAAGTTGCAGAGAACTCAAACACACACACGCGCGCACAATCAGTTGACTTTGCATGTAAAATGATAGCATACTTTCCAGCTGTCCAGACACATGTGTGTGATTGATCATTCGTGCTAAGTGTTTATTGCCTTTGGATAGATGAAGAATGAGCATATTAAAACATACACCCACACACACGCACACACATGCACACTATATTTATATAGAAATTGTATACTTGCGACAAACGACAGCAGCAGCAGGCAAAGTGCAATTAACTGCTAATTAAGACCTCAAATCGTTTAGTTCGCTTAATTGTTACATTTCGTTTGCCTCGAAATGCTTTTAATAGTGACCAACTATTTATGAGCATTGAGTGCTTTGCTTGATTAAACAGCGATAAGTTAAATCAATAGAGAGAGAGAGAGAGAGTAAAGTATTCGTATTTTTTATAAATCAATATTGTTTATATTAAAATAGTGAAAATAATTCTTAGCAAATAGACAAAAAATATGAATTATATTTAATGCTTATTTAATTGAATTTCTTATTAACTTTATGCATTTAATTTAGCAAAATAAACGAACAAAACAGTTGCATTAATTAATAAAAATACAAAATATATAGTGATAGTAATAATATGTAATTGTGCTGCATATTTGTTATTATTTTTTAAGCATAAATACAAAATATAATGCATATTGTTTTGTTAACTATATTTTTACTATAGCAAAATAAATAAAGAAAATATGTAGCTTAGCATAATTAGCTTATAAAAGTAAAAAAAATATATTTATTATACATGAAAAAATTAAATATATATTATATTAAGTAAAAGAAATATTTGAAATTATATTTATATATTACATATATAAGAATATTATCATTTATCAACTGCCTATTGAAGATTCTCCTTTCTACTTAAGGCTAGATGATATATTATTTTTTCTCAATTTAATTCGTTTTTTTGCAAATTCAAAATAAGCGCACTAGAACAAAGCAGCAATTAGTCCCTAAACAAACTATTATGTTTATTAATTGTGTGTGTGTGCTGCAGGCATTCATGATCAAACCAACCTTTAGTAAACAAACAATTTACTAAAAAAATATTTATTTAATTTATTTTATTATTATTTGCTGTTTGCAACTTTAATTTAACAATTTAGTATAAAAATATATATTTTATTATTATTTGCTGCATGCAGCTTTAATTCAACAATTTAGTAAACAAAGAATTTAGCAATTTAGTATAAAATAAGCGCATAAAAAAAGAATATATGTATAAAAATGTTCATTTCATTTATTTTATTATTATTTGCTGTATGCAACAATTTAACAATTTAGTATAAAATATTTATTAAATTTATTTTATTATTATTTGCTGTATGCAGCTTTAATTTAACAATTTAGTATGCAAACAATTTGGTATAAAATATTTATTTAATTTATTTTATTATTATATGCGGTATGCAGCTTTAATTTAACAATTTAGTAAGCAAACAATTTAACAAAAAATATTTATTTAATTTATTATATTCGGTATGCAGCTTTAATTCAACAATTTAGTAAACAAGCTGCTTATAATTTTCGCTAGTAGGCAGCGCATATTTTAATACAAAGCGTATATACTACTTAGTAGCAGCTACAACTTGCTGTTGTTGTTGTTGTTAGACGGATATGGTGTGACTAAAATTGTAATATTGTTGTGGCAATTGAAACTTGGCCTGACAGCGCAGCGTTTAAAAATCGCGTGTGAAACGCATTGCGGGCTAATGCGAAGCTTCAGAGAGCCAAACCATTTTTTATGGTATTTTGCATATGTGATTGAAGTCATTTATTGTTAAGCTCAACATAATATACACACACAAACATACATACATATGTGTGGCATGCGGACTATGCTTTGTTGTAATATATCTAATTTTTTTTTTTTTTGCTTTTGCTGTTCGTTGGGGGCACTTGAACTGCTTTGCGTTGCGCATTCGAATGACCTGCTCAATGTGCACTCCTGGGCTGGGCTGGGCTGAGCTACTACTTAATAATTCAATTCATAGGCTCAGCACAGCTCTGAGCAGCGCATTTGCAGTCACAGTCACGAGTGCGAGCAAAAGTAACGCAGACAATTTTCGGCTACAGCTTCAGCTCTCCAGCTATGTTTT
This sequence comes from Drosophila busckii, assembly GCF_011750605.1. NCBI lineage: Eukaryota > Metazoa > Arthropoda > Insecta > Diptera > Drosophilidae > Drosophila > Drosophila busckii. The sequence goes on from NC_046608.1 coordinate 12,777,032, forward strand.
CATTTTTTATTTCATTTCGCTTGTGGGCTGCGCGCGCGTTTGTTCAATTTTCCACCTGCCGCAAACAAACAAAAAAAAATAAAATATAAAAAAAAAAATGCGCGCGCAAAAAACAAAACACACACAAAAATGTACCGAAATGCTTTTGTTGACTTTTATGTATATTTTTCGTATTTTGTATTTTTCTTGCCTGCGCTTTTTTTTTTTATTATTATTATTATTATTATTTTGCTGTTTGCCTTCATTTGCATATAAAATTTTTATGTTTTGTCCGAGAGCGTTTATTTGCTTTGGCTTTTGGACAAGCCGCAGCGCACATTGCAATTGCTAACACACACAAACACACACACGCATATAGAGACAGTTGCTATTGCTGTCTCGCTCGCACATATTTTGATGTACTTACTTTGCCACATTGAGCTTTGCGGTCATGCCTAATGCAAATAAACAGCTACAACTGCAAAAAGTACACACGCACACACGCACACACACACACATGCACAGTGGGTTTTGCTTTGCTGCATAAAAACTAAACAAATTGAGCTAAGCCTCTAACTCTTTGCTTTACAGCATTATTTATTTAAATTTTATTTAAATAAGCAGCTAAATATTTAAAAATACTAAACAAAATATAGAATGATTTAAATATTTTTATATATAAATTTGTATTTTTCATTATTCAAAAATCTTACAAATTTAGCAGCATGCCTTCTAAGCATTAAAAAACTAAATATGTTAAAAAATAAATGAACATTAAAGATTTGACCCACTGTATAAGTAATACAAATTCTTTTGTCATCTTAAGCGCTTATACAATTTCAAATCAGATTAGCGACTAAGCCAAAAATTCGCGTTGCTTTTTTAACATTATTTATTGGTAATTTTTTTCAGCAGCAATTCCTAAATATTTATAAACTGGCGCTTTAAATAAAGAAAAGAATGAATGATTTAAATTTTTCATGAAATTTGTATTTAATCATTATTCAAAAATCTTACAAATTTAGCAGCAATGCTCTAAGCATTTAAATTAAATATGTAAAAATAAGTAAAATAAATGTTTTGACACACTGTATATAATACTAAAATTTTTGTATTTAAAGCGCTCATAAAATTCAAATCAATTAGACGAAACCGCAAATTCTTTTTAATTTTGTTAGCAGCAATAAATATTGAAAAATATTTTTGTATATGCTCTGCCCACTGTGCGAATTTTTATACATCTTTGTCTATCTCTATGTATCTAACATTTGGCACTAGCGTTGCCCCAACGCAGTTTGTCTTCATTTCGTTCACAAAAACTCGAAATTTTGCGTTGCTTTTCTTTTCTTTTATTTTGTTTTTTTTTTTAGTTTGCTCATGTTTTATTTTGCGCACATTATGGCAAATCATTTTATGCGCAACGCACACAGGCAAACAAAACTATAACGTTAATGTAGCTACACACACACACACACACAGACAGACAGCCGCCATTGTTGAGCAAAGTTAAGCCGCAACGAAGCCAAATAGAAAAAAAAAGGACAATACCTGCAATAGATAAAAATAGGCTGGCTTGGTATTTTAATAGCTTAAGCATAAATTTAGTTGCTGCAAAAAATGCCAATGGAGAAAATATTATTTTAGAAAAAGATTTTGGGCCGCAGCTATGCTTTGATTTAATTCTATACCCAACTTATAATTTAAATAAAATTTTAAAACTACAACTACTACAATAATTTATGGATTTTATGCAGGTAGTAAAATATTTTGTTAAAGCTAAAGGTAAACTGTGCTAAATCCTTTTTGTAGCTCAGTTAAGTTTCAGAACTAATCATATATGTTTAATTTAGTTATGATAAATTTATAAATCAAAGCGTTGAAGCAACTGCAGCCTAAATTTCTAAAAAATGCAGCTCTGCTAAATTTTGCTTATATTTATTTTATGCTTGGCAGGCTTCAGCTTCATATCAAGTGGTTATTGCCTAATGCAATCTGAACGCTTGAGAACTGAGTTTGTATTAGTGGCTAAGGCTAAACGTGGTTTATTGAATTCGCTATTAGGCCAAAATGCCAAACACCTCCAAACGAAATTAATTGTACATCTCATTAAGCAGGAGCAGGAGCAGCAGCTCAGGCCAAGGCTGCGGCACGACGAAAAATTTCGTTGCATACTTTGTGGCGCGCTGAATATTTTTCCCTTTTTTGTCATTTAGTTTGGCAGCTGGTGCTGCTGTTGTAATTGCGGCTCGACCAGCAAATCAAATTGCACATGAGCAGCGCTTAGCTAAGCCGCAGCGCCACGCCCATGTGCGCATGTGGGCGTTTCGCTCAAGAAATTTGGCAATTGGTTTATAGCGTTGAGCAAATTCAATTTATGCGAAAATTGCTCACACACTCACACACACACACATACACACACAAATGTGCATACTTAGGCATGTTAATTTAGTTATGCTTAAGTATTAAAAAGAGATTTTTAAGCTCATTGAGTCAAAAAACTTTGCGAGGCCGCAGCTTAAAAACTTTTACCACACACACACACACAGCAAGCCATAAGACATGCTCTTATGTGTGTGTGTGATAAGCGCTCTCGCTCGCTGCTAGCGAGAAAACTATTTAGGAAATTTGTTTTAAGTTTGATTAAAATTATAACAAGTAACCCAAAGGACTGAAGACTTCAAGTCTTGCGCTCTCTCTCTCTCTCTCTCTCTCTCGCTTGCTGCTTCTCTTTCTAACACTGTCTGCCTTTGGCTTCTGGCTGGCTGGCAAATTAGTTGCCCATGTGCTTTGGCATTGAAAATGCTTCCAACATAGTTGAGAACAGCTTGTGAACTCTACAGACAAAACAAAGCAAATTAGTAAGAAAGAAAAAAACTGACCCAGGCGCCAACATGGCATACATTCATTTATTTATTCACTCGCTCGCTCACTCACTCACTCATTCGTGCATTCATTCATTCATTCATTCATGCCAACATTCGTTCCACATTCGTTTTGTTTGCTCCTCGCAGCGTCTACTGCGGTCCAAGTTGAGTCTACACTTAAATCAATTTAAGCGTTTACAGTCAGTTGAGCCTTTTGTGTGTGTCACACACACATACGTCGAGCCATTAAAGATGTGTGCGTGAGCCTGTTTTATTTATCAAATTACATTTGCTTTTGGCTTGACTTACATTAGGCTAAGCCGCTAATGAAATCCAAGCCCAGAACTTTTCCTGTGCTAAAGTTTGCAGCTAAAATCAACGTTTTGTTTTATTAACACATTTTTAACATTAATACTTTGAAATTCATTAAAAAAGTTTCAAATGTAATAACAATAGGCGTTATAATTAAAACAAAGCGCTTAGTATAGAAATTATGATGCATAAGCAAAAATGTGAATTAATTACAAAATTTATATATTATATATATTAAAGAAATTATTTAAAAAAATAGTTAATAAATAATGCAGCTAATTTTTAAATTAAAAAATAATAAATTCAAAAAATCAATTTAAGTAAAAAATAAATAAATATGTTATAAGTGCAATTAATTAAATATTTTTTAATATATGCATAAAATGCATTAAAAATATACAAAGCTGAATTATATTGAAAAATAATAAATAAAATAAAAAAATATGCATTGCAATTAATTAAATATTTTTTAGTTTATGCATTATTAATATTATTAGTAAAAAAAATGTATATAAATCTAAAGCTAACAATTGACGACTTGCTATAAAAATATATTTTTTTTTGTTAGTATTTAATGCAATAATGACAATATTGGTGCGAAGCAATGAGCAACGAATAATCGATACACGACAATCGATAGCAACCTTTTGCCTTTTGTTAAGTTTAGCTTAAGCAGCTAAACAAATTTAATAATACGAGCTTGCCTTACTTATTTGCGTTAAGCTCACGTTGTCATCCTTAGCAAATGTTTGAAAGTCAGTCACACACACACATAGACACACACACACACACACACACATACAGTCACACACACATTTGTCTGCAACCAAAACCAAAAGCCCCCGAATTATGCAGACACTTAAATATGCCATAAAATTATTTGAATTCGGCAACAACAACAACAACAACGAACTGAGCAACTGCCAGGGCCTGGGCCTGGGCCTGCATTTATATTTGGTAATACCCTGTAGGCCGCTGCGTCTATTGTTATTGCTATTGCTTATTGTTAAACAAAAGCAACTACAAATGGTATCTTAACGTTGGGCGCACAATACGAAACAATTTTTTTGCGCTTTGGTTTGTTTGTGTGTTCTGCGCTTAAAAAGTTGGTCAGCAGCTGCTCGCTGTATGTGTGTGTGTGTGTGCGTTAGCCATTTTGCGCTGCTTGTTGTTTATAAATTCATATTCATTCGCAATCAGCATCAGTCGCTAGCTGCAAATGTTTGTGCACATTTTTTATATTTTATTATATTTTTTTTACATGTGTTGGGCGCTTTGCATAAAACATTTGACTTAATAAGACTACGCAGCTTAGCAGCCTGTAGCTTAACCCTTGCCCAATTGTTGTGTGTTGATTAAATTGCAATATGCGTTATGTGCTGCTGCTGCTGCTAACCAAAGCGTTTAAATTTTATTAAATATGCAATCGAGTGTGTGCGTGCGAGCGTGTGGCGTGAAATTTGCTGCAGCTGTTCTGGTTCTCGTTCTCGTTCTGTTGTTGCACGTGGCACGCGTTGCTGGATTCGCGGCTGCTGCATAAACAAGCACAATGAGCGTTAAGCATGCGCCACATACCAACGCCCAACACAACGATTGTCACAATTGTTAAATATTTATAATAATAGAGTTTTTATTGCACGCCCACGCCCATGCCACGCCCACGCAGCAGCAGCAGCAGCGAACCATGCACAATGGCGCATTTCCGTTTAAACTGTTACAGTTGCCACACCCACTGCAACAAATTGAAAAACATTTATTTGCTTAAATACGTCAAGCTATATAAATATAAACTTTTTTTTTGTGTGTGTAATTTTTTATTTATGCAAATAAATTTTATTTGCATTTTAATTGTTTTTATTTGAGTTTGAGTTTTTTTTTTTGTTGGTACACAATAAAAATAAAAGCTATAATACTACTACACACGTGTCAACATTTCAGTTGCTTTTTGTTGTTGTTGTTGTTGTTGTTTGTCATACGCCCCCGCAACAAATTTTAATTTGCCATAGTTCGCTCATTGTTGTTGGCGAAAAATAAACTTAACTGTCTGTTTTGCGGTTGTTATAATGAATATGTATATTTTATGTACAACATATTTTGTGGCACACACACACAGAGAGAGAGAGAAGCAACGAACATCATCAATTGGTTTTTGCATTGCTGTTGCATGTGGTTCATTTGAGGCGTAGACTCGTAGGCGTGTCATATTTATTATCTAGAGACCTGTGTCTATTTTTGTTAACTGTCTGTCTCGCTGTCTTTGTGTGCGTATCACATGACGCAGTAGATTGGCTCGACTACGTGGCTAAGACCAGAAGCCTCGTTGCATAATAAGCTTAGCAGTTGGCATTGAGCATGGCCAGGAAATTTATGGAGAAAGGCAAAATAAATAGGCTTAGAGCACCTTTTAATTAAAACAAGTCAAGCCCCATGAGTGCGACTAGTATATACACTTTGTTTGGCTGCAGTTTCAGACGACTACGGTATACACTTTGCTTGGCACAAAACAAAACTTTTTTAGGTAGAACTACACTTTGTTTGCTTCTTCAACTATTAAATACACTTTGTTGAGCTTTTACCATTGCTTGCCTAACTATAAAATACACTTTTTTAATTACGACTACACTATACGCTTTGTTTTGCAATATTTGATTGCATACATTGACATTACAACTTTTATATATTTAATTGCTCAACTGCTAAATACACTTTATGCATTACAACTACAATATACACTTAGTTTGGCTTGAGTTGGCATTTTAGCAATTACATATATGCTTGCTCAACTATAAAACACACTTGTTTGATTGCAACTGCAATACACTATAGAATTTATAGCTTACTCAACTATTTAATACACTTTTTTGATTGCAACTACAGCTTATACTTTCAATCGTTACATATTGCTTGCCCAACTATTAAATACATTTTTTTTCAATTAATTGGTATTTGCCTAGTAGTCTACTTCACTTTTCAAATCTCTGAAATTAGCTTTAGAAGCATTCCATTCCGTTATGGCTCTTGACTATCATTAAACCCACACACAGCCGAATGTATAATTGTCTAGTTAAAAATTACTGAGCACAATGCACACACACACACACAGCTAAAATATTTCAACTCGAAAGAGCAGCAGCGTGCACGTTGCCCCCAAAACAAATACACGTGCCCATAAATACGCTTTACGGGTATGCGGCGCTTATAATGAAGTTAAAGCCATTAAAGCCAAATTGACCGCAGCTGCAACAAGATATTGCAGTTTTGATTTTACCAATTGCAGCAGACAAAGCCATGTGAGCAGAGCTTTGTGCACTAGGGTTGCCAACGACAAGCAATAAAGTAAAATAGAAGAGACTAAAAAATAAGTCAAGAGCAACAGGCATTATAATATTTATAAATTTAAAATAAAAATTATTATACGCAGAGCATTTTAAAAATTTGAATTTGAATTAACTTAATTCTAGTTTTTTGATTGACTTTGATTCAAATTTAAAAAGCAAAAATTTAAATCTAAAAATATATATGAAAGTTATAAAATTTAAAAAAAAAATTTATTTTTTAATTATTGTTATTCTAAAAAAATAAAATTATATATTTTTTAAATAGCAAATTTAATAAAAAGATTATTTTCTATATCGTGCATTATCATAATTAAAATCAAAAATTATGGATTTTTATTATTATTTATTTTTTATTTTTTCTAATTTATTTTTTTAATATTTATGCATTTTATTTTATTTTTCAATTTTAATTATTTGACAGTTCAAATCAATTGTCTGTCAGCGAGAAAAAACGCTAAGGTGGCAACACTGGTGGCGAGTGCAGACTAAAATTGAATCTAATGTACGCGCATTAATTGCATAACCGATATGAACGTGCCAGTTAGCCAGTTAGGCAGCAAAAAGCCTAAAATGTTGATGATGTTGCTGCTGCTGCTGCTGCTGGCAAATGCAACAAGTTCGCGGCAGCGGCAACTGCTGCTCATAATGATGTTGCTGCTGAACTGATGATGATTAATAGGGGATAGGGGGGCAACAAAAACTTGTGCGTTCATATGTGTGTGTGTGTGTGTGTGTGTGTGAGTGAGGCGCAACAAATTGAAAAGCCCATAAAACACTCAATTTATTTAAATTGCATGTGATTGACAATCGAAACGTCGCCGCCTCCTTTGTCCTCGCCCCCAATCATAATAAATTTCGCAAGCTTCAGCGTTTTGTTTTTTTTTTAACAATTTTATTTTATTCATGCATTTGCACATGGCAAGAAATCAAAAGGTGTTGGCTTCTCACACTCTCACTGCCACTCTCACTCCCAATCTCTCGCTTTCTTTTGGCGTCTGATTAGCCAAACAGGACACGTACTGCATGGCAAAGCAAATGGCAGCAAAAAAAGAATTGAATGTGGCTTGACAATCAAAGCAAACATTGTTGACAATTTGCCACAAGCAGCGCTCGCACCTTTAGATACTCTATGAATTTAAATATAAATCGTATGAAGGACACATTTTAATTAAATTAAAAATATTTAAAAAAATATTTATATATATAATATACATTAATTGCACGCTATAAGCTCAAAATAATTTTTTTTAAATAAAACAAGCTACAAAGCTTTACTTGAATTTCAGCAGCTCATAAATATTTAATATATTAATTATAAGAAAGTTTTTTCCACGTCTTCAGTCAATCAATAAGCTGTTAAGCTTTGATAATAAAGAACTATAAAAATGTCATTTATGTCATAAAAAAAGACGCAAGTTGGTCTAACACTTGTAAAATAATTAAATAAACATAAGAAAAGCTACATTTATATGCCAAAAAAATATAAATTAAATTGTTAAGAATATTTTAACAAAGCCAGAATTAAATTTTAAATTTTTGAATTTATTTTTATATTATAGCATATAATTTTACTCAACTCAACTTAATGAATAAATAAAATATAAACGTGCATATAAATTTATATATCATCAATAAATATTTTTGCATAGCCCATTTACTGGATAAGCTTAGCTTAAGCTTAAGCTTATTTAGACTTAAACTACATAAAAAACTTAACTTGGCAACTGTCGAATTGTTTGCCAATTGAAAATCGACAACTGCAGCGTCTGTAGTTGAAGCTTGAGCTTGAGTTCATAATCAACATTTTTTTTTTGATAATGGAGCTGGGGGGGGGCGTGTTTGGCGGCCTCGGGGCAAAAAGCATGAGAGCGCTCTCTACGCTTTGCATTTGTCATAAACATAACTCAGCAATTGCCCACGCCCCAGTGCGCCCACGTACGCCCATCAATTGTCGTTTTTATCAGCGTTCCAAGCGTCGTATTCGTAATTTTTTGGCTTCTGTTGCGACCCGCCCCCCCTGCCACAGCGAATAAGTGAGCGTCGCGTCGCGTCGCGTCGCATATTTTGTATGCTGTATTACGTATTATTGACGCACGATCTGTTCCCCTTTTGACTACGCCGCTGCGTATCGTGGCTGTTGCCTCAGCATTGACGCATTTAAATTTTTAAAATTTGTTGTTGTTGTCTTTTTTATTTTCACTTATTTTTATCGCTGCTTTCTTTTAGCGCGCTGCTGTTTCCTTTTTGTCGCCTTCGCAACAATTGCCGTCCGGCCAGCCGCCAGTGCGATTTTAACTTAAAGCTTTAAATGCTTTTGCCTGCGTGGGCAATTAAAGTCGCAGTCGCTGCCTCAGTCGCAGTCGCAGTCGCAGTCGCAGCCTCAACTTAAATACCAAATGCCGAACACTGTTGCTTTTGTTTGTCTTGCTTGTTTGTCTTTGTGTGCGTGTGTGTGTGTGTGGGCTCATGAGTTAAAGGCAACCGATTTCAACTTCAAAGCTTTGCCAGGTTTTGTTTTTCTTGTTGCTGTTTACTCACTCAGCTTTCAGCATTTCTGCTGTATGTGTGTGTGTGTGTGTGTGTGTGTGTGTGGCCAGAAAATGTCAAAATCAGAACAATAACTTGCCAGACAGTTAGAGTAACTTAAAAAATATATACATATTGTATAATAAGAAAAGCCGCAAAATATGCAAAAAGTCTCTCACTCGGCCTTGGCTAAATTATTACGTTTTGCTTTTAAGTGCAGTCATAACTATTCATTTGCTTGTGTTGCCTGCCTGCCTTTTTATATTTTATATTTCTGTGGGCTTAAAAACTGTCAAATGCAAAAATTGAGCGCGCATGAAAATTTCATTGCCTGCTTTTAGGCTGTCCAAACTAAAAACAAGTTGCCAGAGCTCTCAAGCAGCAGCAGCCAACAGCAGCAGCCAGCACAGAGATTTGCTACATTTTTAGCACAAACATATAGCGTATATATATATATATTTGTAGATATGTATGAAAATTTAGAGCAAGCCTCAAAGGGTTGATAAAAGCAACACACACATACAGCGAGAGAGACACACACACACACACACACAGCATAGCAGGCAGCTGGCTGGCTGGCTCAGCAAACAAACAGAGCGTCAGAGTCAGCGTCAGCGCCAGCGCCAGCTCTGGCTACAGTCCCCAAGCCAACGAAGGCGCATAAATTTGTCGAGCAATCCAAACCAAAAACCAACTGCCTTGGCTACTTTTGCCTAGCGCTAGAGCTAGAGCTAGAGCATGTTGCTCTATTTGTCAGCTCGTGAAACAATCATAACTTCCTCTGCTGCTTTTTTTTTTTTGCATTGCTCGTTTTGTTTGTTTTTTTTTTTTACAGAGAGAGAAATACGCATGTAACACGCTGGTTACAACGTATTGCGTGCTGCATACATTTGTTAGGCTATTTGCACACACGCCCCCTACGCCCCTCAATACATTGCAATGTGTCTGTGTGTGTGTGAAAAATTCATTGAATCATGCCAGAGCGAGTGCGAGTGCGAGCACGAGCGATGCTCTGTAGTCAGCCCCAGATAGCAAACAGCAGCAAACATTTTTGGCTTACCGCGTACCCCAACCCCGCCCCGCCCCCCTAGCCCGCCTAGAGTGTCACGCACGCCAGCAGCTTGTGCGTGCCTTGTGCATTAGTTGGACTGTTGAAATATTGCGTATACGCAACGCATTTGCGTGCCTGCTTCTCAGCCCCGCTCAACGCTCGTCGCGTTCTTCAAAGCAAAAACTAACGCCAACGCCTTATCAGCAGACACACACACACACACGCACACACAGAGACATACCAACGGAAGCACATAACAATTTTTGATTTCCTAGTCATGCTCTCAATTATTAATGAGCCACAGATACATAAAATTACTTGGGCACTGCTCTTTATGCTCATATCCTGTTGGCCAGCGCTAAAGCCGAGTGCTCTCACTCTCTCTCTATCTCTTTCTCTTTCTCTGTTTGACTGCAAATCCCACAGCTAATGCCACCACAAAAGTCATAATAAACATGTCCGGCATTAAGTAGAAGATGCCACACAGCAGAGAAAATACAAAAAGCAAAAGGCACAAGCGTCAGCAAAGACGATTTGACGTATGTGCAGCGAGGTTTCAATTTAAGGCTTTAAAGCGTTGGCTCTTAGCTTAACAGCAGTCTGTAGATAACATGAGAGCTACTAGAGTCTGCTATTAACATAACATAGTAATGTTGTGAGCATTAGAACATTCGACAATGTGAATGTAGCGCGCTCTTCTAACATAACAGAATGCTGTTAAGTGAGTAGTGCGCTTTTCTAACATAACATAATGCTGTTAGCTTAACATATGTTAAATTTTGCTTATAACAAAACATACCAGAATGCTTTTCACTTAAACTCTTGACTCTAAACAACTTAGCAGCGCTGGATTAACAGACATAACATAACAGAATGCTGTTATTTTTTTTATAAGCAAAAATTGTTGGGCAAAAATAAACTATGTTAAACATATATTTTAGTTTAGCAGCTTTAAACTTATTTGATAGATGTTAACAACTTAGCAGCGCTGGCTTAAGAGATGTAACATAACATAACAGCATACTGTTAACTTTTTAATAAGCAAAAATGACTGGGAAAAAAATTACTTAACAGCTTTGCAGTTTCTTCTCATAGAATGCGTTCTCGTAAATAAACTTCTGCAAGCTTAACATAATGCTGTTAACTTTTTTTCTAGCACACAAATTGTTAAAAAAAAATAAACTTACACGATATGTATTAATAGCTAAGCTGCGTGTTCATCTTGCTTAACAGCATTATGTTAACTTTTTTACAACAAACAAAATTTTAAATAGAAGTAAACTACTTACCAGAGCTTTCAAGTTGCATAATAAGACGCCGTCAAATTTTTTCTAAAAGCAAAAAAATACAATTATTACAAATATGTTAACAACTTAGCAGCGTTTTCTTATAAAATGTAAAAAGTAAGCAGCATAACAATTTAGCTGCTACTTTTTATAGCTTAACAGAATAATGTTAATTTTTTATATTAAAGAAAAGAAAATAAAAAGTAAACTTCATGTTAACAACTTTGCAGCTTTATCTGTTAACTGTAACTTTAACTCATATGCGAGTTATGTTAACAACAGCCTAAGTTGCTTAAATCAATAAAGCAGCTGAATTTTAAAGCACTACAGTGAACACTGGCGCGCTATGCTTAATAATCAATATGATTTTCATTCGCTGCTCTCTTTTGTTGCTTCGCATTCGCGCTCAGTCATATTAAATTATGCCTTAGTAGCTTTTAAATGCCTCAAGCTCTGGTTGATTATTTAAAACTCTGACATAAATCAATCAAAAAATGATGCAAGTAATTTATAACAGCGCGCGCTTTAAAGTGCGAGAGAGAGAGAGAGAGAGAGAGAGAGAGAGAGAGCGAGAGTGAGTGAGTGGGTGGAGTGACTAGCTCAGAGTGTCGCAGGCGAGTGAGGCGCATAAAAATTAATAATTCATTTTGCAAACGAAACACAAAATACCAAAAATAAAAAAAAAAAAAAGAGAGAGAAAAGTTTTTCGGTAACGCCCGGCGGCCGTTTGTTTTGGCATTTATATTCATCAAAATATTTTTCATTGCCTTATTTTCCGCATGGTTATTATTATTATTTTGTGCTTTTAAATAATATTTTGGTTTTTTTTTTTTGCGTTTTTTGTTGCTTCAACGTGCTCTGTGGCTGTGTGAAAGCGACGTGACATAATTAGCTAGGCGTGGCTCAGTGGGCGTAAAATATTAATTTCCACTTAAATGAAAAATTATGCTCAATTTCAGCAAAATTTATGGAGCAACAGCCGCTGCTCCAACACCAACAGCAACACCAACAGCAACGCCAAGCTAAATAACGAAACTTGCAGGGACGGCTGAGCAAATAAATTTTTGCACATAAATCTCGTAGTGCTAATAACAATAACAATAATAATCATCAAGCGGAATGACAGGCGGGGTAAGGTGGGGTGGGGTGGCTCGTGGGGCGTTGACGAGACAGGCATTTATGTTATTGTGCCACGCCCCGCCCTCACTAGGTAGTAAAGGCGTCAAATTGTTAGCGATTACAATTTTTGTGTTATTAATTAGATGCCATATTTTTGCAACTGCGTGTGTGTGTGTGTGTGTGTGTGTGTGTAGCTGCTAATGTGCGTGGGATTAGTGCATTTTTGGAATGCATTTAATTCAGCTGAGCTTGTCATTGATTTGATTACAAATGAGTGCACTCAATTGAGCTTTTGGCTTTAAATGCATTTGAATTTAAGCGCACGCCTGACTGACACTTTGAATTGAATTATTTAACTGTTTATATGCAAAAATTCATGAAAGCGCCTCTCTTTGCGCTTCTCATAAGACCAAAAGTGTTAATCAACAATAAATTATTATTTAACTACTAAATTTTAATCATTTTATTTGCCTTTAAGCTAATAATTGTAGCACTGTTAACTAACAGCGACGTTCTTTGCGCTTCTCGTTAAGCCAAATGGGTTAATTAAGCAACAATAAATAATTATTTATATAATAAATGTAATAATTGCTGAATATTGTAGCACTGTTAACTAACAGCGACGCTCTTTGCGCTTCTCGTTAAGCCAAATAGGTTAATTAAGCAACAATAAATAATTATTTATATAATAAATGTAATAATTGCTGATGATTGTAGCACTGTTAAGTAACAGCGACGCTCTTTGCGCTTCTCATTAAGCCAAAAGTGTCAATTCATCAATACATGGCTAATAATATTTATATAAATGCTAGTTTAAATATAAAAATTCTTTAAGTTAATAATTATAGCATATAGCGCTTCTCATATGGCCAACTTGTAATTTAATACAAAATTAAATTGACTCACTGTTAACAACACTGTTAGCTTACATGCGCCTCTCTTTGCGCTGCTCATAATGCCAAAAGTGCCAATTACTTAACACCTGACTAATATATACATATATATTGATATTGCACAATTTTATTTGTGCAAACATTTTAACTTTTTATTTACACACACACACACACAGAAACACTGCTGCAACTTTTTGCCACACACAATATTTTTGTTTGCTTTGGAAAAATAAAATATATACAAAAATTTCTGCTGTTTGTGCAGTTCTTGCAATTTTTTTTCTTCGCTTTATTTTGACGCTGGGCAAATGAAATCAATTTTTGGTTAACACACACAGTAGTGTGTGTGTGTGTGTGTGTGTGTAATTGTTGCTGGCTGTCAATTTACTTTGAATGTTATTTGAAGTTGCTTGTTTTTTAACTCTATTTGTCGGCCGACGCCATTTTAGCAGCATAAATATTGATTTTAGCATTGTTATTTATATTTATCTTTTACTCTACTCTCTATCGTTGCAGGTGAGTTGTGGATTTACATGCTGTTGAAAATTAAAGCCGCCGTAAGTTAAGCACATGGATTTGAGTAGGCCACTCACTCTATATATATATATATATATATATATAGAGGCAGGCCAACTAGTCGCTCATTCACTTACAAGAGCAAATAAAACAAAACAAAAACCGAATACTTATAATTATGAAATGCTCTGGCTCTCTGGGCTTGAAAATTTTTAATTAAAGTGCCCAGGCAGGCAACCTGAGCAAAAAAGGCAAATGCCAAAAAAAAAAACATAGAATATGAATTTGAGTTGCTTAAGTTTGTGTGTGTGTGTGTGTGGGCGTGTGCACTATGCTGTCAAATCGAGAAACGTTAATGCAGCGCAGAGCTTGGCACAGTTTTCTTATTTCATTTTTTTTTTACCACTGTGGGTGTTTTGCTTATTGAAGCACTTTCTGCCTTAATGCCTGCCTAATTGAAAGTTGAAAAACCAAAAAAATTACAGCTTTGCAAAAAAAAAAAGAAGAGTGTGCACACCACAAATAATAAGTAGAAGTAGCAGCAGCAAAAGGTACGAAAGCAACAGAACGGAATCAGTAAAAGTTAAAGCAAAGGCAGGGCCAGGCAACTATTTTGTAAAGTTCTTTTTTTGTAGCCACAGAGCTTAAGCCCAACAGCACACTGCGCTATTGAGTAGAAAAATGCCAAGGCAAAAGCAAAAAACACACACACATACAAGTGCAGTTAGCAAATGTGTGAATGAGAAGCATGTCGGACACTAGACGCTCAGGCTCGGCTCGCAAACCTTTGTTGGCCCAAGTGTATGCCGCCGTTTCCACTCTCTTGCTCGCTTTTGTGACTGTGGCTTATCTTTAGCAGCAGCATGTGCAATCAAAGACGCCTCACAGCAGCAGCAGCAGCAGTCGCAGCAGCTCATTGAGGTCAGCCTAAGCGTAAGCGAGAGTGAGAGTTTGAGAGCGTGAGCGAGCGTAGCGTAAGATAGCCAAAGCACAATCGAGCTAACAATTCTAGTAGTGAGTGTTGAGTGTAATGCATGAGCACACAGTGCTGCCAGCTTAGCTAATTTCTAGCTAAATATATACTTAAATCACATATCAATTACTAGCTGTTGTTTTATCAGCAAATTCTTTCGATTACAAAAGATTTCTTCTTCAAAGTATTTCAATTGCTGGATTTGATGTATTTATTCCTGAATATTCTAAACATAGCTATATCATCAGTTCATATCAACAAACGCATACTGCTTCACGACTATTTCCATTTCCATGCTAAGCTCCCTATGGCTTGTGGAAACCTAGTCCGAATGGAATAGTCTATTTAGACTATTCCATTCGGAATATTCCTGAATAGACGAACTAACGGAATAAACTTTCTAGTTTTGAAGTAAATTCAACATTTTATTCTAAACATTTCAGACATATTATAGAATCAGAAATTTTATTTCATCCTAAACATTTCAGATATATTATTCTTAAACCAACGACTGAGAATTCAACGATTTCAACAATGGAATTAAATAATCATCCATCACTTTGTTCCATGTAGAGCAGCGAATTGATACACAAAAGAAGAAATAATAATTAGAATTGTCCTAAGACGCGACCATGTGCATATTGTTGAGTGAGAAACTAGACGCAAGCAATGGAAATTCTTTTACTCCCTAAACAGTCTCCCTAGTCTCAGTTTAAAACGCGTTGCAATATTTTAAAGTTCATATAGCAATTTCCAAGTATAGAACGTTCCGACTTGAATGATAAACTTTATGAGCGAACATCTTTTAATGCAATTGAGCTCTATTGTGTTGAAATCTAAAATGTATAAAACATAATGCACTATAATATTTGCCTTTTGACACTAAAGTTATCGAATTTTGTTTCTTAACTATGTAAACATTTGCAAAAAAGTATCGTGTATCACTTTTCAACGAAATTGAGGTATTGATGCAAAGTTGTTCTAAACTTAGACAACACAATTATAAAAATAAAATAAATTTAGAGTTTGCTTAATGCATTGAAATGCTGGCAATGCTTAGCGGGAAGCTTAGCTGGCTATTTTTAATGTGAATCTAGTGGGGGCAACACTGGCGTTGTGGGGCGCGCGTGTATTACGCTCAAGGTTAAGTACGAATTAGCGGAGGCATTTAATTAAGTGGGCGTGCAAGTTTTTGTGGGCGTAGCAGACACGAATTTGCTGCCCCCCTCCCCCCATGCTAGCTACGCTGCTGCTGCTGCGGCGCAGCTGCTGCTACAGATGATAATCGAACAATGGCGCATAGCAAAACTATGGCAGCTACTAAATCGAAATTGATTGCGGCAACTGACCCAAAAAAAAAAAAAAATAAAAACAACATACACAGAGGGACACATGTTTGTTTGTGTGTGTGTGTGTGTGTGTGTGTAGACAAACAACTGTAGAGAACTGACAAAGCAGCGAGCAGCAAGCTTGACTAGGCTAAAGCAGCACGCATAGCCTTGTCGGCCATTTTGTTGGTTTACTGGTTTCCGACACACACACACACACACACACACACATGTGCTAGTTGCATGTACTACACTGCTTTGTGTATAAGTATTTATTGCTTTTGGCCAAGTGAAACAAAGCAAAGTGAAGCAAAACATTCACATCAATTATTAAGCCGATTTTACACGTGCAATCTGCTCTCCCACTCTAAACGTTGCCACCTTTTTTTTTTAGTTAAAGCCAGGCAACACAACTAATTAGTTGTCAGCGACACGTAAGCGATACACACACAAAGACAGCGACAAACTCTCACACATACAGCAGCGTGTCCTTTAAGGACAGCATAAATAGCAAAAGCATTGAGCTGTCACTTTCTCGGCATTGACAAGGGAACAACAAAGCCAAAAAAAAAATAACTGCAATTTACAAACTGCCCTCTGGCATTCGCATGCAAACAAACAAATGTGTGTGTGTGTGTGTTTAATAAACACAAGTTCAACTTTATGTTAACATAACCCAAATATTCGCTAATAATTATTTTATAATAGCAACTCACACTTCGATTTAGGCAGCAAACTTTTGGCAGGCACTTTAAGTCAAATAGCAAGCGCAGCTTATTTTAATAGCTATATGAAAATATATTAATGAGTAAAAATATAAAATTAATTGCATAAATTTGTTACGACAATTAGCCAAAAATAATAAAAAGATAATAATTTTTATATATAAAAATAATACTTATTATAAATAAAAAAAAATTATATTACATTAAAAAAAGCTTTTAAAAAATTTATTTTGTATTATTTTTGACAATTTTTAAAAATTGAATTTTTAAACATTTTTGCTCATTTATGAAAATAAAATCATAAAAATAAACTAATTACTTATGACAATAATTATTAGTTTATGCTTAAAGGGCATGCATTTTTCAAATAATACAAAAAAAAAAGTTATTATTTATATAAAAAATAAATATTATTAAAAATCTTTAAAGTGCAACATTTTAATGCATCAATTAATTTACGCCTCTCTCTCTCACTTTGCATAGCCCAGAGCCCATTACATAATTTAGACAATTTAATTTTGCAACAATTTGAGCTTGACAAGTGAATCGATGGTGGGTGGTTGTTTGGTTGGGGGTCATGACTTGAGTGGCCGTTGCCGTTGCCTTTGCCCCAAAGCTCAAGCTCATCATTGAGTTAAGCAAACAATTTTCTACACTTTTCCTTACACACACTTTTTGCCTCTGCTAATTAAGCAATTTACTATTGACACATGCCAATGTTGCTGTAATTGCTGTTGCTGTTGTTGTTGTTGTTGTTGTTACTGGCAATCAGCTAAGCTCATTATGCAGCCCAAGGTGCTGCCACCCCCGCCACACTCATTAAATACACAGAAAGTTGACAGCAGCTTTTCAATTGTCATAATTATTCAAAATGCCAACAAGATTTTCGGTAAATGTGCGCTAATTGCGCGTTAACGTGTTTTTTTTCACTCTCTTTCTTTTTTTTGGCAACAGTGGGTTAAGCTGTGGGGTAGCGCGATTTTAACCTTTTGGCTTTGGCAGTTAGTTAGCACAAGCACACGCACTAGCTAAAAATAACAACAACAACTACAAGAGAACGAGTCCAAAAAAGAATTTGCTTGCCACTTTTTTTGTTTTTCTTCTTTTTTTTGGGAGCCTGCAAAGCGCACTGGCGACTGCCATTGATTAATGGGCTCGGGCCGTGTGACTGGCAATCGAAGGCCCATAGACATGGCAGGCTTGTTGGCTTTATGTTGTTGCTGTTGTTGCTGTTGTTGGGCTGTTGCTGTTGTCGGGGCAGACAGTGTCATGCCAAGAATTTTTGTGCTATGGCTGCGACAATGAGACAAAAGACCAAAAGCATCGAAGCTGTCGCAGATTTCTGCTTTCTTCGTTTCTTTGCCACCGCTTTCTTCTCCACCTTCTTTGGCTGAGAAGCTGCGGATAATTCTGTGCACTTGCCACAGCGCTCTTTGCACTCTCCCCTCCCTTTTCGCTTCTTCTTCTTCTTTTGCTGCGCTCTACACAGTGCGAAAATACTAACAAGCTACATGTTTAAATTTATTTAATTGAAATTTTTGTAGCTCACATTATTCAATATAATATATTATTTGTATAATTTTCTTAAATTCTTATTTAAATTTTATACATTTTATTTAATATTTTTGAGCATAGTAACGAATTTTGCTGATTTAATTATTTTCCATAAAATTTTCGAAGCATTTTTTTATTTAATTGAAATTTTTGTAGCTCACATTTTCAATATAATATATTATTTGTATAATTTTATAAAATTCTTATTCAAAATTTGATATAATAATTTAATATTTTGGAGCATAGCAAAGAATTTTGCTGATTGCATTGTGTCCAAATTAATTTTTCGGAGCTGCCTTAAAAATATTATTACCTTTGTTTTTAATATATTTTGTAGATTGATTGATTTTTTAATATACAATATTATTATTTAAAATAAACTAAACAGTGCATAGCATATTTTTGTATTTAAATTAAAGTTTTTTAATTTAATTTCATTTAATTTCACTCAGTTTTTTAATGAGTTTTAAAGTCTTTACTAATTGAAAATAATTCGTTTAATATGCGAAATAAATATTTGAAATATATTTTGGGAAATCAAATTCATTTTTTTTTTTAATATCATTATTTTAAGATTTTTTACATGCATATATATTGTTTATTTTATTTATATTTAGATACAAGTGTTTTCTTTTAGTATTTATAAAATTTAGTATTATTTGTTTTAAGATTTCTATTATAATTCAAATTCATTTTTTTAGTATCTTTATTATTTTATTATATTTTATATACACATATATTTTATAATTTTTAAATTTATTTTAATTTTTAAAAACATATAATAGAAAATATTATAAATACTAAAAGTAAACGCTAATATCTAAATATAAATATATTAGCGTTTTTTTAGTATTTATAATATTTTGTATTAGCTATTTTTAAATTTATATTATTTATATTGTGCTTATTATTTTATTTATAATATTTTATATTACAATGCAATTTACATTGCTTACATTATTTTTCTAGCTACACTAAAACTTATTTAATATGTAAACTTTTCGCACAGTGTATTCTATATTTCTCTGCCACTTCTTGACACTCTCACTCCACTCCACGAGTTTTCCCTCTACGCTTTGTGCAGCGTTTTTGCGCGCCTGCTAAAATATGCAACAGCCGAGGCGATGTGGCAAGCAGCAGCAGCAGCAGCAGCAGCGACTGGGCTAAAGGTAGCTGCTGCTGCTGTTGCCAATTTATTTTGCATTTGCTTTTGGCCCTTCATTGTGCCGTTACATTTTGTCGCTGCATAAATCGCATTGATACTTAAGCATAAAAACTTTTGCCTTTGTTCAGCCTCTCAGCTCAAGTCTCAGCCACGTTTTATGGTTGCCCCCCAAACCCCAAGCACAAGAACAGCCCACAGTGGCAGCTGTGCGCTAAGCTATTCGCCATGCTACCCACATGAGGCAAGCAGCAGCAGCAGCAGCACGTGCTACGGCAAGCGAGAAAAATGCGCCAGCTGAGGCTGAGGCGACCCCAACACACACACACACACCAAATCGTATGTACATGCAGCCAAGACGTGCCTGCAGCAGCAGCAGCAGCAACTCGCAACTTTGCCAGCGCCGCTCGCTGCGCCGCTTGCGTCTTTCGTTCGTTCGCGCTACCGCCTCAGACGCAGTCTTAATGACATATTGAAGTTTCTACGCCAAATTCTTTTGCAGCAAACACACACACGCACACACATGTGTGTGCATGTCTATGCATGTCGCACTGACAAAGGCTAAGGCGAGAGCGAGAGAGTCAGAGCGGCAGCTGCCTGCTTTGCATGCTCCGCTTTGGCATTGAGCAGTTTCGCCTTAAGTGCTGCATATCTATCTAATAATGTTAAGTACTGCCATATATAATATCTTTATTTTATTATTTTATACACACACATGCATATAACTAGCATTTTCCGCTGTCGTTGCCATCGACTTGGCTTGACTTTGGCAATTATTTTAAATATTTATATAAAATTAAATCAAAACAGAGCGCCAAAAATTTATAGCATTTCATTACAAAAATCAATTATATTTAGATTTTATAATTGCAATACATTTTTTAATGTTTGCCTAACAATTTAAAAATAGAGTTCAATTAGTTTTTTAGCTTTATATAAATGTAATATAAATTAGCTTGCTAAAAATATTTTTAAATAATTTTTTGTTCATTTGCAATTTTTAATTATTAATTAGCATTGTTTGAAACTCTAAATAATTGCAGCTTAAACATAAGTCAGCGCCTAGAATAAAAATAAATCAATCCGCACTGTTTAAATTTACTCTTCATGGTAGCTAAGTGGCAATCTGCTTTAAATAGAATTAAAAATTTAGCTTCCAAAATGCCCTTTAAAATTTATATTATATATATATATATATAGCCAAGCAATCTAATATATATAATTAATAGTAAATGTCGAACTTCTTTTATGCTCATTCGAGTTTTGGTTGGTACGTTGGCTCATTTTTTTTTTTTGGGTTGAGTTGCAGTTTTTTTATCTTTAATTGTATAAAATTAATTTTGTTAGAAATATTTTTAAAGCAATAAATTTATTTTATAAATATTAATACGTTTTGCTTCAATTTACAACAATAATAAAAATGTAGTATATAATTTAGCAATATGCAAAATCTCTCTCTCACTCTCTAGCACTTTGTAAATTATTTTTTGATTGTTTGCTGCTTTCGCTTAAAGTCTAAGCAAAAAGTATTAGGGTCCTTGGCTTTTGGTGTGTGAAGCATTTAAAGTGCGCAGACCCCAACCCCCCCCCCCCCCCCCCTCTGCGTCTCATTTGCAGTAGATTTGTGGCTTAGTCAATGCGCATTACAATTGACTGCTAAAATCGCATAATTCAACATACAACATGCTCGCTCGCTCTCTATCGCTCTCTCGCTCTCGCTTTATATGAATTTTTTGGTGAATTGTTGTTTTGTTGCTTGCTTGGTGTGGTTTATTTTTATGACTCACGCACTTTTGCGGCTTCCGGCCTGGCCATCAAAATGGAGCCATCAACACCTGCTTTCAAAAAAGCGACGTCCAACAACAGAGAGAACAAGGCAAATATTTTAGCGTACATTTCTTTTACTTTTACTTTTTTGTTTTGTTTTGTGTATGTGTTGAAATGCTCAAAGTTCGCTTTGAGTTATGGCTGCAGTCGCAAACTCAATTTGAATAAATTGCTGAAAACACAACAAAATACAAGCGGCCCAAAGAGCGCAAGAGCGCAAGAGAGAGAGAGAGAGCGAGCGAAATATATAAAAATTGTAGAAGTGAAGAAACAAAGAGCAGCGCGCGCCATAAACCCGAGAAGTCTATCGAGGCCGCCAAACTTTTTGGCTGCCGCTTTTAAACGAAATTTACAGGCCCGAAACGCAATACACAAAAAACTTTTTTACAATTTTTCTGCAGCTGCAAAGTGCTGAGTGGGGGGAGGGGGGGTGTGGAGCACTTGGTTGGTTAAGGGGGTACACTGTGAACTGTGAACGAAAAATCCTGCATGTGTGAAGAATCAAGACGCATAAATTGCCAGCTGGCCCCAGCATTTGCTTTTAAGCTTATTTACTGCTTTATGTATCCACCACCCCACCCCCTTTTGACACACACACACACACAACACTTTACACATAAATGTATGCATGTTTGTATATAAAATTTATTCTTTTTATTTATTTATTTTTTGTTATTTCGACAACACTTCCGTTGCCAACATGACAAATGGCTGCAAATCGTCTTCCTGTCGCGCATTCAACAAACCAAAAATGGCGACGTCAACACACACACACACACACACACACACACACACTTGCTTAGCACACGCACGCATACGCGCTGTCAATTGCTTGTCAACAGTTGTGGGCA
The DNA here is from genome assembly GCF_011750605.1 of Drosophila busckii. Classification (NCBI taxonomy): domain Eukaryota; kingdom Metazoa; phylum Arthropoda; class Insecta; order Diptera; family Drosophilidae; genus Drosophila; species Drosophila busckii. The sequence continues at coordinate 12,799,336 of NC_046608.1, forward strand.
CATCTTTATGCTTATCGATAACATTGCAATCGACAGCAAATTTCAACAATTAAAATGTGAGCTTTAATTTGAAAAATTAATTAAATTTAAAATTTAAATTAATTAATTAAATTAAATTAAGCGCAATTAATTTGATTTTTATATTTTAAATATTTTGCGCAATTTTGTTAACAATTATTATAAAATTTTAAAAAGTTAAACAAAAAAATAGAAAAAACTTGTTTAACAATTAAATATATTGTTGAATAAGTAGATCTGCATTTGTTATTTAAATTACCAAAAAATAAATAAATCAGTGAACTTATTAATCATCTAAAAAATACAAAAAGATTTTTTAATAATTGGCTATATGTTTAATTTTTTTTTTTAATTCAATTCATATATTCAAACGTATATTGATATTATTTTATAAATAATTTATAGCCTTGTTTATATTTTAAATATGTTGCGCAATTTAGAAAAAAATTTAAAAACCTGCCTAGTGTAACTTTTGGAATTTTTTTTGTTTAACAATTAAATATATTGTTGAATATTTAGCGTTGCATTTTTTTAAATTGCTATGCAGCTAAAATTTATCATAAATTATCTAAAAGATTGAAAAAGATCTTTATAATATGCTTAAATTAATATATTTAAATTAAAGTTGTTCTGTTTTTTTAATTTTAAATTTAACGTACTCAAAAAATAAATCAACAAATACATTTCATATATTCAAACGAATATTATTATTATTTTATAGCTTACTGCTTAAAACTTTTAAATAGACAAAGAATTTAAACAGCAAAATTCATAGTACTAACCGCTAAATTGAATATTAGCTCAAAGTAAAGAAATTTTTAATATTTTGCTTATATTGCAACGTAGATTTTTATTATTTTATAGCCTTAAATAATTTATTATTTAGACAATGAATTTAAACAGCTAAATAAAATATTAGCTCAAAGTTAAGAAACTTAATATTTTGCTTATATACGTATATTTTTATTAGTTTAAAGCCTTAAATAATTTATTATTTAGCCAGAACTTAAGCAGCTAAATTCATTGTACTAACTACTAAATTGAATATTATTTGAAAAGCAACTGCGACACACACACACACACATATATATGCATTTATATAGAAAATGTTCTTAGTATTTCTTTGGGGAGCAGCAGCAGCCGCTTTTGAAAAGTTTTTGTCTGCGACCAATTCGTTAAATGATTGTTGTTGCCAACTTAATTGTCGCAATCAAGCAAAAGTCCTAGCCTGTGGCAACGTGGAGGCCACTACTACTACTACTACGACTACGACTGCTGCTGCTGCTGTTAGTTAGTCCATTGTTTGACACTTGACGTCTAGCGTTTGTTCTATAAATGTTTTAAACATTTTAATTAGTTTTAATAAACGCTGCGCTGTGTCGTCAAAAACGCGTTTGAAGTGCCTGACAGTTGACAATTAAGTTTCATTAGCTTGCGCGCGCCCTCTCGCTCGCACTCGCACTAGCTCTTGCTGTCTCGCTCTGGCTGCGTCCAGCGCTATCGTGCAACGTTTCGCGTTCACACGCTTGACAATGAATTCATGAAAAGGTCGTACTTGCTTTTTGGCCTGAGAGAGTTGCCAGCTGCTGCTGCTGCTGCTGCTGCTGCTGCTGCTGTGTGCTTAACGTAAACCTTCATTATATATATATTTTAAATGTGTGTGTGTGTGTGTGTGCATGCCACATAATACACACAGTGTTACTGCGGCCAGCCAGGGCGTATGCGTAATGTTTAGTTGGCGGCCTCTGCGCCGCGGTCGTTGCGGTCGCGCAACGTTTCCGCCTGAACTTAACTCACTCTGCTGCGTCCTCAACCTGTTGGGTCTTTGGCCCTTTGGTCCTTTCTTATAGTTCAACATTGTTGGTCGCGTGTCGCCAGTGCATTGTTTTTATGTACTTGCCACTTGCCACATGTGCCGCCACCGCCGTCGTCGTCGTCGCCGTGGCCGCCAACGTAATGACTTTGTGGCTATCAGCAGCGCAGCGCAGCGGGCTGAGGCAGTGTAAGGTTCTCTCTCTCTCTCTCTCTCTCTCTCTCTGATTTTGTCTTTTGTGCCACACACACACACACACACAGGTGGCTTTGTGGCCTTTTAAGCAGCGCTCTTTGCCAATTAGACGCGCTCGAGTCGCGTCGCTTAATTTTAAGCTTTGATTTTAAGCAACTGCTGCAAACTTCAAGTCGCTTAACTTTGCTTAGCTTGTGTTTTGATTTATTTAGCAATGCATTTTATTTATTTTTATATAATAAAAAAAACTACACGCATAAAGCTTTGCAATTATGCCCAATAGCATTGGAAATTTGTAGACATAAGTCTGTTATATTTCGTATATGTTTAAAATAGTTAATTTAGTCTTAATGCATTTAATTTATTTTTTAAAAAATTATTAACGTTTTGGCTTAGGCGATTTTTAATTTATGCAGAAATATCATTAGAAATTTTTAGACATAAGTCTGTTATATCATCGTATATATAACTACACAATTTATTTTTTAGCTGCGCGGCTATAATTTTATACAACAACAAAAAATTATTAACGTTAACTTTGCCATTTTGGCTTAGGCGATTTTTAATTTATGTAGAAATATCATTAGAAATTTTTAGACATAAGCCTTACATATTATTTGTTTATGTTTAAAATTAACAACTAGCCAATTTTGTCTTAGTTTTTAGACAAAGTTTTTAGAAACCTATAGTAGCTATAATTTTTTTTTTTTTATTTTCATTTTATTGTAGAGTTAAAACACAAAATGTTTTACTTATAAAATTGTGAAAAAATAAATTCTAATTCAGCTTATCAATGTTTTTTTGTTAGTATTTGTTTTAGAGCAACAGTTAGCTAGCTAACTTTTCTATAATTTGTAATAATTTAAATATGTATATATATATATATATATATATATATCTAGCAATTCGCAATTCAAAAAATTAAATTTAATAAACATTTGCTGCTGCTAAATTTTAAGCTTAAGCGAAAATTTTGCGCATTTTTGTCGCTTGTTTTTGACTAAATTAGTTTTGCTGAAAAAATTGCGCTCCCTGTCTCTGTCTTTCGCTCTCTGTCTAACGTGCAGTGTCTGTTGCACTTTTGCATTTTTTCGTTTGCTGTTTTTTGTTTTTGTGCATAATATTTCAATAATTTATTGATTAGTTATCTTTGCTGCGCGCCTTCAATCAATTTAAATGCATTTTGTCCTTGCGCATGAGTGGACGCCACTGCAAGGACGACAATAACGACAGGCGAACGACAAGAACAGCGACAGCAGCAACAACAACAAGGACAACGTTAGCGTTGGCGTTCGCTTTGGCGACGCTTCGCTCAACGTTATGCCAAAGTGCAGTAAATAATAAAGTGCAGCGCTATATACAATGCTTGTATATAAGTCAAACACACACACACACATACACATACATACATTTATATATGTATAGCTGCATATCGGATGGAAAATATAGATAGAGAGCAAGCCTGTCATAGAGCGCAACTTGCGGTGTTTGTGTGTGGCACGCGGTGTGTCAGTCTGTGTGTGTGTGTTGCAAGTTTGAGTGCCGATACATGCGGCTATATACGGGCTTATGCAAATGCCGTGTCGCACACACAGAAAAACGCAAAAGAAGCTTCAGCCACCAGCCCCACAGATGAAGCACAATATAACGATAATAATAATGAAACAAAAAGAAAGAAAAAGAAAACGAAGCAGCAGCAGCAGCAGCGGCAGCAGCAAACAATGTTGCACTTGAAAAAGCAAGCAAATCGATGCTGCTGTTTGCCCTTAAACCAAACGATATTCTTATTTTTTTTTTTTGCATTTGTTGTTGTTCAAATAAGTTTATGCAAATAGTTTGCATGCGGGCTTAGAATGAGATCAGAGCAGCAGCAACTATGTATTAAGCTTTAACAAATAGTTTGTTGAATTGCTTTAAAATTTATATAAAAATCAGAATCTTTGTTAATATTTATCCCAATTGAATGAACTTCTTGCCGCAAATTCAACGAATCCACGAAAATGAAAGATAGCTCAGCTCTCATATTCTATATACTCCGAAATTCGCAAAATTTAGTATTCAGTTCATTTTGAATAAATAAATTTTAGCATTTATTTTCTGACAAAAACTATAAAATTCATTCAGAAGTTCTGAAGATGCAATTATTATATAATATTTAAATTTTAATATAAAAATCAAATTTATATTCAATTTATTTAAATAAATTTTAAAAAAAAATTTTGATTTAAATTTTAAAAATAAAAATAAATTGAAAGAAAATATTATATAATATTTAAATATTAAATATAAAAATCAACAAAAAAGCAATATTTTGTTATCTCTATAAAAAGAAATAAAATTTAGTTTGTTTGAAGTGCAGTTTGTTTTTGAAATCAAAATATAATTTAATTTTTTCAAAATGTGCTTTGATTTTAAATTTAATTATTTCAAAGCATTAAATTTAATTATTTTAAAATGCTGTTTAACTTGAAATGAAAATATTTTTGTTACGTTTAAATACACGAATATATAAAAATATATTCAAACCTAATGCTTAAATCGCAATATAATTTAAGTATTTATTTATTTATTTGAATAGTAACTTTACTAAGTTATAGATATATATCAATTATGCAGCCAGATCAACTGAGATCTTCAGGCTATTTAATTAATTAAAATGCTGTTTAGCTTAAAATTAAATTACAAGCAATAATTTAAGTAAATCACATTGGTAAAGCCTTTGCTAATTTTCACATCAACGCTACTCAATTGGGCATAACGTGTATAGTTTTAATAGCGCAAGCATTCAATTAGTCAATATTGATAGCTATTGTTATTTGTTGTGCTTTGGCTGACATTAATTGGCATCGGCTTCGACTTCACAACTTGAGTTGAGTTGATTCAATGTAAAAAGTTTTCCATAGCATACTTTGTTGCGCTCTCCATTTAAGCTTGACTAACAATGGCTAAATGCTATTTTAATTGATTAAAACAACAGCAACAATCATAAGAACAGCAAATAAATAAATAAATAGCAAGTGTATAACAACGTGGGGAGTGGGAGTTGGGGGAAGCTACGACGGACTTAGAAAGTTTTGCACAATTTAGTGCACATTGTTGCCATTTGTTGTTATTATTGTTGCATGGCTATGCAAGTTGTTGTTACTTTTTGTTATTGCTGCAAAATTGACTTAACTGCAGCAGCAAATACAACAACAACAACAACAACAACACGGCTAAGGGAATAGCAACAGTAATAACAACCACAACAACAGCAAATGTTGCATGCATTAGATATGCCGTAGCACCTAACTAAAGCCCAGCCACGCCCACTCTCAGCTCACGCTCTCGCTCGCACTTGCTGCTTGAGCTAAAATGGAACTTGGTAAACGTTTTGCCCATAGACGCTGCTGGGGCATAACCCTTGCTTCTGTTTCTAGTTGCCGTTGCCGTTGCCGTTGCCTTTGCCTATTGTTGGCAACTTTGTGCCCATTATTGATCCACACCACAAACACTTCATATATGCCACATAAGCTACATGTGCCCCATGCATGTGTGTGTGTGTGTGTGTGCAGTTGTGCGTGCTATGAGTCTTTATTTAATTTAATGCAATTTTCTGTTGCCTGTGCAACAACAACAAGAAATGCTAAAAAGAAAAAAAATAAGTAGTAGACATAAATGCAAAGAAAAACATTCAAAGTGCCAAAGCAAATGTAAAAAATTAAGTTACAAAATGTATTTGCGCATTTATTTACATTAGAAAATAACAATAACAAGCAACTATTTGCTTGTTATATTTATATATCAGCTAAAGCAAATGTTGAAATTTAGTAAGCAAAAAGTCACAACATTTATTATTAACGTTAAAAAATAACAATAACAAGCAACTATTTGCTTATATTATTTTATTATTGCTGCATAAACATTTTAGCTATAATTTTAATGATTTTATAGCAGCATTTTATAACTAAATTTATTTACCAGCTGCAGCTAAATTTCATTAGAAATTTATTTAATTTTATATATCAGCTAAAGCAAATGTTGAAATTTAGTAAGCAAAAAGTCCCAAAATTTATTATTAACGTTCAAAAATAACAATAAAAATAAACTATTTGCTTGTAATATTTATTATTACTGCATAGAAATTTTAGCTATAAATTTTATGCATTTTATAGCAGCAAATAACTAAATTTATTTTATATTTTCTTTACTAGCTGCAGCTAATTCCATAGAATTTATTTGATTTTATATAAATGGTAAAGCAAATGTAGAAAAAGTTAAGTCACAAAATTTATTAATATTTTTATTATTTGCTTGTAATATTTATTAAGTCTGTATAACAATTTTAGCTATAATTTTTATGCATTTTATAGCAAATATATTTTTAATTTTAGCAGCATTTTTTTTTTAATTTTCTTTACTATCTTCAACTAACTGCATAGAATTTATTTGAAATTTTATGTATATAATATTTATTTAAATTAATTAGCATAGCAACATTTAGTGAAGCGATCAAAGCAAAATATTAAAATAAAAATCAGCATTATATAGCGCATATATAGATGCTTGTGTAGGATTTGCAACTTGACTTAATCGTTACTTAAGCAACAAATATAACGCGTCTCATTAATGATTCAATGCAATTCATTGACTCAATTCATAATTGTGACAACGTACGTATAAAAAACACTGATTTATGCAGCATAAATACACACACACACACATATGTAAATTCATGACTGTGTGTGTGTGAATTTTACTCGTACGTATTCATTTTTGCGTGAATGATTCATTCAACGTTGGCTCAGCGCGCATTGCGCTTGCCCCATTCATATGGCGCTGCTATCTATGTATGAGTGTGTCTCTGTGTGTGTGTGTGTGTGAGGGTTGTATGTTTAAAAAAGAAATTGTTTATTATGCAGCAGCAACTCCTTCACATGTGCTGGATTTCACATGCAGCAACAACAACAACAACGAAATGAGAAAATAAAAAAGTCGAAAACACATGTCCGTCCGTCCGTCCGTCCGTCCGTCCGTCCGTCCGTCCGTCCGTCCGCCTTGGCGCCTTGTAGCCGCCTCCTTTTAGTGTTCGCGTCCTGCTGTTAGGCAGATGGCGCCTTGTTGCACATGAATAGACACACACACACACACACACACACATGCATTGCTTTAACCCACACACACACACACATGCATGACATGCCTTAACCCTTGGTTGCCCTGACTTGTTGTTTATGCTCCCATTTTTGTCGTTCCTTTAAACGTTTAAAGTTCTTTCGTTTTTTTTTTTTTTTGCAATATTTAGCGCTCATTTTGCGTTATAAATTTATACCTTGGCGCATTCCCTTTTTAGCCAAGTTAACAAAAGCAAATGCGACAGAAAAAAAACGCAAGTTTGCAAAGCTTTTAAGCTTAGAGCGCGGCTTAAGCACAGCTTATGGCTCTTAAGAGCAAGAGCTTTCTACAAAGCGCTACGCTCTTCTACGAATAGCTAAAGAGCAAAATAAAAAACAAAGGAAAGAAAGTACAATAAGCTGCGGAATTAAAAACGATTGAAGTACATTTTAAATGCAAAACATGTGCAGATAATTAAATAATGAGCTATGCTGGTTAACATACAATTTAGAGCTTGCGGAATTTTCGATTTCAGCTTTGACAGCTAAAAAATGTAACAAGTAAAAGCGAAAATAATAATTAATTACGGCGAATATTATTTATAATTATTTAGAATTATTTTTGAATATAGCAAAAAAAAAATGCAACAACTGTGCATATTATTTACAAATATTTTCGAAATAATAATTAAAAAATAATTTTTGAAAATAATAATTAATTAATTTATAAATATTTAGAATTATATTCAAAGTAAATATGAGTATTTGAATATACTAAAAAATGAAACAAGCAAAAGAAAACTCTTAATAAACGATAATTACTATCGAAATAATAATTAATTACTGTGCATAATTATTTTCGAAATAATGATAAATAAATAATTTTCGAAAATAATAATTAATTACTGGGATTATTATTTTTAAATATTTAGAATAATTTTTCAAAGTAAATATTAGTATTTGAATATTATATTAATCAATTATATTACATTAGCTATTGGCTATAATAATTTGAAGAATTTTCAAAATAATGGCGAATTAATTATAGCACTAGCTTAAAATATTATTTTAAATTCTTATGAATAATCCAAAAAAAATTACTGAGTTATATTTTGTGCCTATTTTAATTATTAGTATTCATTTTTCAAAATATAAGGCTTAAATGAGATTTGTAATCATAGCTTAAAATAATGAGAAATTAAAATTCAAAATATAAAATGCAACTTAATTGAAAAAAAAATAAACACAAAGTAGTTTTAACAATTCGCTTCCAAGCTCAAGATCTGTACTAAACAAATTTTACAGCATTTATTCAATTATATCAATGCTGCTTAAATAAATTTCAATATAAATAATATTGTTAGCTTTTGAGCAGGTTCTGCACATACGCAATATACAATAAACAATGTATGCATACTTGTCATGTCTGTGAGCCGTTAAGGACTCACACACACACACACACACATATATGTTGGGAAAGGAAATCAATGCGCGCATGCAGTCTATATATTCCATATTTGGGCGATCATAATGGTTATTATGTCAGCTAAGCACACGCTAAAGTGACTCTTATCAATGCGATTGCAAACAGAGAGAGAGAGAGAGAGAGAGAGAGAGAGAGAGAGCGAAGTCTTGCAATTGTTGCTGGCGCCACCTACAGTAAATATTAGCAGGCTCGCACTTTGGCCAAAGTGTTGCTGTTGTTGTTGTTGTTGTGTTTAATGTATGTACATATGGCTAAGCAGCGCTGCTTACGCTGGCAGCGCTGTTGGCAGCGCTTTGGTTTATTGTTATAGCGCAAACAATTTCATGTCATCCGCAATTAGGCAGACTTGGTTACCTTTCCAACCACCCACGCCAGACCAACCCACGCACACTCTAGCAAGTGTGTAGTTCCTCGCTTAACGGCATCAGAAAACTTTCGGTTCGAGGCTTAGGTTAGTCGCGTTATTATCGATTTAATTGCGCGCTGCCAACGTCAGCTGAAGTGGCAGAGTGGGTGGCAAATTGTGGGTGGGCGATGTGTGTGTAGTTTTAAAAAGTAACTAACTTTAGTTGTGGTATGAATAGCAACAAATAGCCGATCTAGTTAAATACACAGAGGCGCTAATTTATTTCAAAAGTTTTTGCTTGAGCCAAATTTCAAACTAGAATTCAATTCAAAATATTGCAATAAACAAATTAAATTTTTACATTACATTAAATTCAAAATATTGCAAATATTCGAAAAGAAAATTATAATGAGCAGCTTGACTTAATATTATATAAAATTATAATAATTTAATTAATTTAAATATTTAAATAATTTAGTTTAACTCAATTAAAAATATGACAATTGCTTTAAGCTAAATTACAAATAAATTAATATAATGCAAATATTTAATACAAAATTTAAACTGAATTAAAATAATGCAAATATTTAATTTAAATTAAATTACTTGTCTTTAATATAGACAAAGAGATTTCTATTTAATACAGCATTTAAAATAAATTACTTGTCTATAGCGAAATATAAAAAAAAAATTACTTGATATGAAGAAATAGAAAAATTATAAATTTAGTTGAGCTAAATTGCAAATAAATTACTTTATTTCAATTTTAAATATAATTCTATAAATATTTTATTGAATATTAAAAATGAACAACTACTCAATTTTCCATAATAACTTCTTTCGATTTAAAGCGTTTACAAATTTTGAAAAAAATTCTATTTTGCATAATGAACATAGAAAATATTTTTTGGATTTTTGTATTTTATTTTAAACAAATGTTATTGCTATAACTTTGCCAAACAATTGCTTAAGCTATTAACTAAGCTTATATAGTTACAAGCTTCACGACACTCTCTCTCACTCTCTCTATCTCTATCTTTATCTCTATCTCTATCTCTATCTCTATCTCTATCTCTATCTCTATCTCTCATTATTCTCTTTGAGCTAAGCCAGACCGCAATTGTGTGCAGCGCTTCAATTCAATTTTCATAAGCATGCTGCTAACGCCCCCCAAGCCACGCCCATTACTGATGCACAACTACTTGCCACACCTTTAGCCCATCACACACACACACACACAAACACACACACACACAAACACAGCAACGCATTCATTGCCAGGCAAAAACAAAAATGAGAGAAAATTTTGATGAGGCAGCGGAAGAGCCGTTAGCATTTGCTGCGTTTTGTTTTGTTTATTGTAATTGCAGACATTGTCAACATTGTTGCTGTTGCTGTTGTTGTTCTTGTTGTTGCTTTTATTATGGTCGCAACACACGTGCGGAAAATGCCGCCGCAAAAGCAAACTGCCAGCCAAAAAACGAAAAAAAACAAAAACGTGAAAAAAAGAAAACTCCAAAAACACATGGCACGGAAAACGCTAATGACACACAAACAACAAACATAGAGAGAGAGAGAGAGAGCGCCATGTGTGTTATTTATATACCTATGTGTGTGTGTGTGTGTGTGTGCAGTCGCTGCTGGGGGGCTTTGCTTACTTGTCATGTGTTTATTATCCTTTGGCAGCGGAAGTTTACAACAAAAACAAAAAGAAAAACCGCAGCAGCATGTTGAGCGACAAAAGATGCCACGCCCACACCCACGCCCACGCCCGTCTTGGCAGCTGCAGCTGTAAATATATAAACAATTAGCGGAAAACGCTTGAAACACATAAAAAAAAACAACAAAAAGTCTAATCGAAATTTATTTAGTTATTTGTTGCCTACATTGTAGGCGTGGCAGGCGAGCACATAAATTCATCAAACATGCGCCGCGTCTTAACTGTGAGCTTAAAATTTAAGTCCACGCCCGTTGCCTAGACTACGCGCCCTTTTAATTGAATATTAATCACAAAAGTCCTGCATATTATAAACAACTGCGCACATGCCGTTACCAAAAAAAAAAATAAAGGTTCAGCGAGCAGCAAAAATACATACACATAGCTATGTCAGTGTATGTTTGTGTCTGTGTGTGTGTGTGTGTGTGTGCTTTATATTTGTGCACACACGCAGGTTGACCCGCCTGGTTGGTTGGTCTGCTGCTCAAATGTCAAATGCAAATGTCATTAATGCCCAAAACTAAACTCCATTCCAACTCACTGACAATCGCTACGAATTGCAAATGTGTCCTTTAACTTCATTATCCTTCGGCTGCTGCTGCTGCTACCAAAACCGCTTCAATGCACTAAAGCTTTAAGTTGACTTTTGGCTTAAAAATAATAGCAAATATTTCGACAGCAACATAGTAGTATATTTTATTTAGTAGTAGTGTAGTATAAATAGATTTGAGCAAAGTGTATCAATTGCGAACAACAAAAACTGAAAGATCCGTGAGCGCAGAGAGAAAAAGCAGAGCGTGCACTTATTTTAAGCAAAAACAACAACGAGTAATTCGGCTGGATATGAACTTATATTAAGAGAAAGCATTAAAGAGCGCACTTAGCGCTCATGCAAAACTCAAACTCAGCCTACAACTCTAGAATCCGTTAACTCAGAGAGCGCGCACTTAATTTAAGCAACAACAACAAGAACTGAAAGCGCAGTTAGCGCAAAGAGCGCGCGGCTAATTTGGAAGAAGCAGAGCGCACACTTAATCGAAGCAACAACAACAAGTGATGGCGGATGGAGCTCAGCCAGCAACTGAAGGATCCGTTAGCTAAGAGAGCGCGTACTTAATTTCGGTAACAACAACAAGAACTGAAAGCGCAAAGCGCGCGCGCTTAACTTGGAAGAAGCAGAGCGCACACTTATTTGAAGTAACAACAACCACAACTGAAGGATCCGTTAGCTAAGATAGCGCGCATTTAACAACAAGCACTGAAAGCGCCGCTTGACAAGAGCGCGCGCTCAGCTTAGTACAGTACACATTTATATTAGTGTGTGTGCATAGCAACTTAGCTTGAAAGTAAGAATTAAAGAGCGCACTTACCGTTCAGCCACATGTCAAGTTCTGAAACAATAATGAAGTTATGTTTGCATATTATTTTTTACACACATTGCACTATGAACTTTTTAATTAATTAAACAATTAGCCAGGAGCCTTACACTTAACGCAAGAAAAAATAAAAGAAAAAAAGCATTACACTCGAAAAAAAAGAGAGCGCGCAAGCGCTTACAGCCAGCTTTATATGTAAGCACTATTTACACTATTACACTTTAATATATTAATTACACATTTTGCATACACGATTTTTATATTTTCACTTGGCATATTGCTATATTTGCACTTCACAATAAGAGCGTGGAAAAAAATGCAGAAAAATAAACAAAGCTTAAGAGAAAAAGAGCGCGCAATTTACTACGCACTTGTTAAGAAAATCTTAAATTTCACTTGTGCATTTAGTTATATTGAGCTAATTAAACACATTGTACACCATTTTACATTTAAATATGCGAATTAAAACACAAAAAATAATTTAAGCAGCCGCCCACGCGCGTTGGCTCTTTACAATTCGGAGAATTCGCGGCAAGTGGCATTGCAAATTATATAATGGGCTAGACTAGACTGTTAATTAACAGCTGTTGATATTCAAATTGTATCGATTATTATGCAACGGGTGATTAGCAGAATTTCAAAATGCAGAAAGTCATTACATTTAAAATAAAAGCAAACAAAATAATATCGATGCTAGTCTAAAAAACAATTAAGCAAAAATAGCTTACAGTGAATTGATTAATTGATTAACTCGATCACGCGTTCTATTGTTGCTCTCAGCAATTCCAGCAATATAAAGTATCTTATAAATTAATTTTTTTCTCTGCAAACTAGAAATTCGATTAAGTTTAGAGCGAGTTGTAATATATTTTATACATAGCTACATGTCCTAAATTAACTTAAATGCCGACAATTATTATAAATAATTTAGTTTAGAAATTTAAACAAGTTTCTATTATAAACTTTTCAAATAAATTTAATATTTTTAGAATAAAAATTTTATATCCTAAACCAACTTAAAGTGTAGCTCATAAAATGTGCATTAGCTAGCTCATGGTTTTTATTAAGCCCATTAGAAAAATAGAAAATAAATAATAAATGCTGGTAGATAGTGAAAAGACTTGAAAGCAACTGCTGCACTCCACCAAAACCACAACAAACGAATTGGTGAGGAGCTAAAAACAAAAGTTCTATGGGTGTGTATAGAAAAAAAAAAAAAATCATGTCGAGTCATTTCCTGTACAACTTTTGCCTTTAAGCCCAACAACAACTATAAACCCAGCGCCAAATGAAAATGTTAAAAATAAAATAAAAAAAAAAGAAGGAGCACTAAGCAACAGGAATAACAAGAAAATATGTTAAAACGTCATAAGCCCGGGGCAAGTTCTTGACTCTCTCACTCTCTTGCACCTTTTATGAGTTTTAATGGTCATAAAAATTTTATTATAATTTTTAATAATTTAACGCAAAGGGCAGCAGCAGCTGCTGCTGGGGCTTGGTCAACAACTAGGCTAGAGCACATGATATTTTATTTTTTTTTTTGTGTATAGCACTTCCGGAGCACAGACCTCGACCCAGACCCGTATACGGCGCTACACACGCATACGCGTATACGTCGCACTTGTGCTACGTCGAAAGTGTAAACGCCGTAAATCATGGACCAAGTAAATAGCAAAAAAAAAAACCAAAAACAAAAACACAAAACACAGCAACAACACAAATGAAATGTACTAAGCGTACAAAAAAAAAATAGAAGTGTAGAAGCAGCTTGAAATGAAGGCTAGAAGCAGCAAAAAGTTGGCAACAAACAGACAGACAGACAGGCTAACAACAGAGTGTGGCAGTAGTTTGGTCAGCAGGCAAAACTCTTCAAGCGCGGGCGCTAACTTGATGATATCGTTAGCATTACCGTTAGGGCGCCAGGCGCCAAGCGCGCAGTTAGCAGCGATGAAAAATGATAGCCCAACCTTTTGCACTTTTCAAATGGCAATGGCAATGGCAACGGCAACGGCAACGGCAATTGGCAATGCAACTGCAGCAAAGCAAAAAAAAAACTCGTTAAAAATTAGTATAAAGCGCTTACTAATACAAATGCACATATTAAACTTATAGTTATTAATTTTAATGCTATTAGACAACGCTTTTTTACATTTAACTAACTACAAAGTTTAACTTGATTTTCTACATATTTAAATTTTGTATATTTTATCATTTAAGACTTTTTAACAATTTATTAATAGTTTTGTAACTTATTTTCAGTTTAAGCTGCATTGCTATATTTTAAATTTTTAGAATTTGTTGTACACATTTTCTTTACTTTTCAAATTGCATTTCTTTTTTTTCTTAACTAACGAATTTGAATGCATTTAAGCTAAATTTCTATATTTTTTATATTTAAGCAATTTTGTAGACTTTTTTAGTTTATAACTAAATATTTTACAAGCGTTTAGTTCGAATTCATATATATTTTAGTAACTTTCAGAAATTTAGCTCAATTTAATTTAAATTTTAATTTCTTATAACTTGATATTTTCTATATTTGAGTTTTTTCATTTGAGTTGAATTTGCTTTATTTTGTAATTTTCAATCGAAACAAACTGCAAATTTTCTAAAACTGGAATTCATATTTTTAATTTAATATTAAGCATACGCGCTGTTGTCGCAACTATTTAAATTCAAACCGTTAATGCGCACACAGCTAATCACATATTTAATATCTGGCTACAGTGCTAAAGAAAAAGTATGGACACAGGTTAAAAAAAAAGTAAAAAATAAAAGAAATGCATATTTGTTAAGCCACAAATGCCAAGGCCAAACCACAAAATGTGGGCGAGCTGCAGTGGCGTTGAGCATGTGGGTGCATTCAGTTCATTTATATGCGTGTGTGAGTGTGTGTGTGTGTGAGCTGACAGCTCGTTGCCTACATAAAGGCGCGTAGGACAGACAACAACACATGTGTAGGAAGAGTAAGAGGAAGAGGCGCAGCAGTTGTAGAATATGTTACAATTTCACAGCTACACAGTCATGTGTGTGTGTGTGTGTGTGTTGTTGTTGTCCACCATTTACAGTTGCAACACACACACGCATACACTTGCAGTTTACAGTTATTCTAGTTGCTGATTGCACACACACACACACACACACAGCTAAGCCTTGTGCTGTGATTTTTAGCTGTGTTTGCTTTCGTTCTTTTTTTTAGCGAGCTCTCTGCTGCTTGTTTGTTGTCGCTTGCAATTTTCACGCTTTTCTTTCGTTTGGTTAAACTTGACCCACAAAAAAAATAAAGCCAGCAAAATATAAAATGGCCGCAGCTGCTCTATGCTGCATTTATTATTTATGCAGAGAAACCAACAAAAAATGGTTTTAAACCCGTTTAAGCTGATTGAATACAATTTCAAATATTTAATTGCGCGCCAAACATAAAAAAAATAAATAGAGAGAGAGAGAGCGACGCGACGACTGCTGCATGCTGTGCTGTTTATGGTTGTTGCATTGGCTAATTTGGGTTGTGAGCTCTGCTGTTATACTTAATTTCAAATGCACAACAGCTTAGTATTTATTTATGCAATTATATTTAATAATAGCCAAATTTTTTAAACAATATAATACAACATTATTGAGCATAATTTAATTAAACATAAATCTTACAACAATTTGCAATTAAAACTAATTAATTAATTTTAAGCACATTTTTCTTTAGGCTGTGTTACAATTTTGTGTTATAAATTAAGCCGAGCTCTGCTAGCTGCAACGGTTCTGAGCTTCACTGCTATGCGCATAAAATGAACACTAGATGGCGCTTGTTATACCAAAACGAAATAAATGTTTTTTCTGCTCGGTATAAGCCTTAAGAGAGCTGTGTGTGATTTTTCACTCATGTATTTATTATATAAAAAATATTTATTTAATTTATTCTCAATATAAAAAGTAGCAATAAATTATTTTTTGCATTTTGCTATAAATTCAACTAATTTATTTATATAATTTTTGACTACTTGCAGCACTTCTAAGTCCAAGCAACTACTTGCCACACACAACAACAACAACAACAAAATGAAGCTGTTACCGCTGCTGCGCCAAACGCTGCTGATGACGACGCTGCTGCAGTTGCTCCTCCTACTGCTGCTGCTGCCCAGCACTGCCTCGGCCAAGTCGAAGAATAAAAACAAGTCCAATCAGAATTCACACTACAGCGACTCGAACGGTGGCAACAATCAGGACGAGCCCAAACCGAAGAGCTCACACGATACTGGACAGCACTTTGCCATGGAGCCGCAGGATCAGACCGCTGTGGTGGGCTCACGTGTCACATTGCCGTGTCGCGTGATGGGAAAGGTCGGCGCATTGCAATGGACCAAGGATGACTTTGGCCTGGGTCAGCATCGCAATTTGAGCGGCTTTGAGCGCTACTCGATGGTGGGCAGCGATGAGGAGGGCGACTTCTCGCTGGACATTTATCCGCTAATGCTGGACGATGATGCCAAGTACCAGTGCCAGGTGGGACCGGGACCCCAAGGCGAGCAGGGCATACGCTCGAGATTTGCCTCGCTCACAGTGCTGGTGCCACCCGAGGCGCCCAAAATAGCGCAGGGTGACTTCCAGGTAACCACAGAGGATCGCGAGATCGAGCTCGAGTGCGTCTCGGCTGGTGGCAAGCCGGCGTCTGAAATAACCTGGATTGATGGCTTGGGCAATGTTCTTACCGCCGAAAGTTTCTTTGAGCCTCTTACCGATTCGCGTCGGGTTACAACCCGATCTGTGCTGAAGCTAACGCCCAAGAAGAAATATCACAATACGACAATCACCTGTCAGGCTCAAAATACCGCCGATCGCACCTATCGCTCGGCCAAAGTTTTGCTAGAGGTCAAATATGCGCCCAAGGTTTCCGTTTCAGTGGTGGGTGGTGCTCTCGCCGGTGGTCGTATTCCCGAGGGTGCCGAGGTCATTCTCAGCTGTCAGGCGGATGCAAATCCCAGCCAGGTCAACTATCGTTGGTTTGTCAACGATGAGATCATGTTGGGCGACTATACTACAAAACTGGTGAGTTTCGAATTACTCTATATTCAAAACCAATGCTTTATATGTCTAATTTTATCTATAGATTATTCATAATGTCACAAGGGAGTATCATGATGCCATTGTCAAGTGCGAGGTGGTGAATGCTGTGGGTAAGAGCGAGGAGAGCGAAACCCTGGACATCAGCTGTAAGTAAAATATATAAATATATATGATTAAAATTCGCGAAAGATATTTAGCTTCAGTCAATTCGGAATGGAAGTCAAAGCAGTTATTGAAAGATAATAAATTCTTCAGCCAAAAGAATAATTATTCTAAAAGGAATTCGAAAATTCGAATGAAGATTCGTAATGAAGAAATTGGAAGACAATAACTTCTTCCGACAGAAATAATTATGCTAAACATATTTCTAAAATTCGAAGAAGAGCTTTTGTTCCTTTTTTTAATGTTTCTTTGTTGTTTTTGTTTTACAGTTGGTCCCTATTTCCGTCAGCGGCCCAAGAGCGTCGAAGCGGACCTTGGCACAACTGTGAGCTTGCATTGTGGGGTGGAAGGCAATCCGACACCCGAAATCGAATGGATTAACGAGAACTCGGATCAGGTAGACGAATCAAATGTTAACAGTGAGCGCACACAGTTTACTAACAGTGCATTGCATAATTTCAGATTGTGGGACGCACACCTGAGCTGAAACTGAAAGTGAGCAGCGAGACGGCGGGACGTTATTTCTGCAAGGCGACGGTGAACGGTTTTCCCGAAATCGGTGCCGAGGCCACAATCTATGTGAAGCGAGCACCGATCATAACCTCACATAAGGTTCAATTCGGACAGGTGGGCGCGAAAGCGAAGCTGGACTGCTTGGCGTTCAGTATACCCAAGGCGGATCAGATAACGTGGAGTTTTGAGGGCAGGGTAATTAACATGTCGACGGCCAATCCGGATACATATATATTCGAGGAACATCATCTGCCCGAGGGAGTGCGAGCAGCGCTGATTATAAAGGACAGTCGCGCTGTGAATTATGGCAGATATAATTGCACGATCTCGAATCCGTATGGCAGCGATTCGTTGATGATCAATTTGCTGAAGGAGCCGAGCAGCGTGCCCGTGCTGCTGGTGGTGATGGGCTCCATTGCCTCGGTGGCCATAGTGCTAATGGTGGTGATGATCGTTGTGGTTTATCGCAAGCGTCGCAGTCGCAAGAAGCCAATGCCGGCGGATGTGATACCAGAGGCGTCGCGTGGTGGGGATAAGTTGAACGAACTGAAGAGCGAGCTGCGCGCCAAGGCCTACGATGTGGAATACTCTGAAGCAAGCAGCGATGGACTGGCCATCAATCTAACCCGCTCCCCACCCATGCCCGATGTGCAAATGAAAAGCGGCACCTTGGGCGTACCCCTTGCCGGACCCGTTAAATTCGATGAGCGCTTCTCGGGCGATTTCAGCGATCGCTACAATCGCCAGTGTCAGCTAAAGAATATGAAGAATCAACAGGATCAAACCTACAAGGAGACCTACTTTGAGTACGTGCTCGACTATAGCGCGCCCGTTGAAACCGCCGGCAACAAGTCCAAGTCTAGTTCGGCCACCTTGCCCCACTATGCTGCCAATGCCGCTGCCGCTGCTGCAGCCGCTGGCAATGCCACAACCAGCACTGGCGCCAGTCTACCGCGTCATCAGCGTCACGAGCTGCTCCAGCTCCAGCAGCAGCAGCAACATAAACAGCAGCAAGCTCAGCAGCAAGCTAATGGATTTTTGGGTAAGTTTCAATTCGACTGAATAATTAATCTTGAATTAATTTTTTTTGCAATCTGAATTCTGAATTTGAATTACGCTCAGTTGCATTCTTAATGAATTATTTTGATATTGAGTTAATTCCTTCTTTAGTATTCGTATAGTAAAAGTTGCAAATTGTTTAAAATAAATCATTTCGAAATTCGTTCGACAGAAATTCAAATCAACCCAAAATCAATCAAACCAAAATCAATATTCAACCCAATAAAATCTCTCCAAGTACGAATTTGCACTCCGATCCCGAACCAACTGCACACGATTAAGTTTTGAAACGATATTACTAAATACTAAAATTTGTTTGTTTTTTTTATTTTACTTATAATTTTTTTTGTACCTTAAATGGTCGCGGGTTCCACAAGTCCAGGAAACCCCATGCCCATCTTTAGCTTTGATAAAATTTTTAAAAACAAAGCACAAATACTTCAAAAATCATTTAAAGCATTATGTTAATTTTTAAATTAAAAATATATATATATATATACATGATTTTGAATTGTTTAGTAAACGGAATGCTTATGTATTTTTAATTTTATTAAGAAAATCGAAAGCAATGAATTTTTACTAACAATTGTAATATCATGAATCAGTTTGATTGATAAAACTAAATTTTATTAGCATTGTTTTTTTGGAATTATTATTATTGGCTGCTCATAAATTTAATACATTTATTTCTGTATCAAAAATTATTTCATCTTTCGTATCTTTATCAATTCTTTGTTTTTATTCAAATTACTTTTATTTTTTTTAAATAATTCAAAAAATTTTTACTATTGTACTATAAATTAATGCTTTAATAATTTATTTAATTAATCTACTTTCATTTACAGCTGGTCAGCCGCTGCTGCAGAATGGCATCGATAGTCGCTTCAGCGCCATTTATGGCAATCCCTATCTACGCACCAACTCATCCATATTGCCACCGCTACCGCCGCCCAGCACCGCCAATCCAGCTGCGACGCCAGCGCCGCCGCCGTACCATGCAACGCGCCACGCCCACAGCAACGGCGGCTTAAAGCATTTTGGCGGCTATGCAGCTGCTGCTGCTGCCGCCGCCTCCGCAGCCAACAGCGTGCCAATTGGTCCTGGCAGCGTTAGCGGCAGCAGCTCCAACTTGACAGCCAGCAGCAATACGCTGGCAGCGACGCCACTAACGCAGCCGGCGCTTTGCGCAACGCTTGGCGGCGGCGGTGGCGGCGTCGCCGGCGGCGGAGCCCAAAGTCCCTCCGGGCAATTCATATTGCCTAGCAATGGCAAAGGCGTTACACAGAAAGGACCGCTGGCCACCCATGTCTAAGTCTAAGACGTAGGGAAATGCAAATTTCGACTGCGCAGCTAACCTCACTTTTTTTTTTTTGAGGGGGGGTTGGGCGGCGCAGCCTTGCAACGAATTGTTTTTGTGTTCGTTCAATTGCCTAGACTCTAGTTCATAGATATATTCGTAACTGTACTATATGTGTAAAAGTAAAGAAATAATTTTTTTTTTTGTTTTTTTTTCTCTGCGATAAGATTTCGATATATAACAAAAAAAAAACCGTATTGTGATTTATAGCGTTAATTATTTTATGGCGAACACACACACACACACACACTCAAAAAATACTAAAGAAATACTATATACACTTGAAAGTCAGCTAAAATAAATTTATAGCAATTATATGTAATAAACTAGTGCAAATTTTGTGGTTCGTGCTTTCTACAACAAAAACAAAGCGCTAAGCAGCAAACGATATCAATTAAAAAATTAAATAAATGCAAAAAAATAAAAACGAAACGTATCGAAAACCAAAACTTTTAAAGTTCATTTTAAACAGCGAGTTGCAAAACCAAAAACAAAAAACAAGTAAAGTAATTTAATACAGCTAAATAAATTAAAATATTAAATATACATATATAATGTATGTTTATAAAAAAAGAAACTAAATTCTAATGCCTGTAGTTAGTTTCAAATAAAAAACAAAAAAAAAACACGCAGCAACATTTTCTAAGCCAAAATTTATTCAATTTTTAGACTTATAAAAAATGCAACAAAAATATAGTAAATAAAAAAAAAACAACAACGGCAAGTGTCGTGTTTAAAAACAAAGCCCGGTCAAATTGAATTAGTGCAGTAATTAAACTCAAAGACTTCTAAATGCAAGCCCAAGCAACAATTAAAAACTGTCAATTTTCTAAACTAAAACTAAACTAAACTAAATTTATTTAATTTGTAATTCGAGTGAAAAAAATCTGGCATTTTTATAAAATAAATATTGAACTTTTAGCTCCGCCCACATATCAAAAGCTAATGCCCCGACTTGACCGGGCACACACACGCACACACACATACACTGAGAGAAAAACAGCCAGCATCAATGTGAAAAATGGAAAATATCAATTTTATTATTATAGACTCGTAAGCCCAGCAAATGGATAAAAACTTTATAATAAACTAGTATACATATATTCTGTATTTAAATGTAAATTAAAACAAGCATATCTATTTATAAAAAAAATATAATGCATGTGTGTGTGTGTGTGTGTGCGTATTAAACGCTTAGCAACGTTTACTAACTAGCTGTAAAATATTATAAATTAAATTAAATTAATAAAATACCAAAAAAAAAAAAATGCGTACATATTACACTGCAAGAAAATATACATACATATAAACATCAAATTTTTTTTGTCTGCCTAGTAATGTAATTTTAATATCTAAATTAAGCGTAAATAAACATTTTAAACGTAAACTAGTAAAAGTAATTGCTTAGCGAAATTTGTATAACACATTTGAGCGATCTACCAAAAAAAAAAAACAAAAAGTATATATGTATACATATATATGTATATTATACTATTATACACAAAACGAAAAACTGATTGAGTAAAATCCATAAAGCATAAACAAATTTTTAATGCAAAATGCTGCCTTATGATTCCTTGTGAAATTTGTTGGGTTCTTAACTTACATGGAGTATTTTAAGCCAAAACTATATGATTACAAAAACGATTTTTTTTTTTAAATAAATATATACGTATACATATACATATAAATATAGTAAAAGTCGCTTTAAACGTTTATTGTTTAAACTTTTTAACTAGCAGACGCTGCTGTTTTGTTTTCTCTCGTTGTTTTTGTTATGCTATTTGCAAAGCTTTTCAATTTAAAAGCTAGAACGTACGAATACAGCAGAAAACAAAGAAATAAATTTATGTGTGCAATGTCAAACGATTCAATTAAACGTTCAATTAAAAATAAAAACAGAGCAATACAAAATATTAAAAAATAAATGCATAAAAAAAAATTGCAAAACACACAAAAAAAAAGAGAACAAATCCTATAAGCCAAGTAATTATTAAATATTCATGTGCAAGGCAAATAGCAAATGTTAAGAACAAGGCAGAAGAGCTACGGCCTAAGATTAAAAAAAAAAACAAGAACTAAGCAAAGTGTGAAATTTCGTGTAATATGGAAATTAATTCAATTACAATTTAAGTAAATGAAAAAAAAAAACACAAAGCAAACAAAACAAAAACTCAAATTAGTTGAATAAAATATTAAATTGAAAAATAACGACTTTTAGTATTTTTTTTTCAACACAGGGTGACAGTAAAACATGCGGCTTTCTAACAAACAGCTGTTAGCTCACTGCACAAGTCGCTGTTAACGGACGATCGTTTAACAGTGCCAATTCCAGCTGAAACATCAATTAAACAGACTGCTCACTATTAAGTACAATTTTGTGTTTGATAAAAAATATAAAATATAATTCAAAAGCTTACAGCTTCAATTATTTACTCTCAAGATGCAATTTAAATTAAAATGCAGCTTGGCGCTAACGACAACAAAATTCATCGTTGATAGTATCGTGAAAAATAAGTCAAATACATATATTTTAGCTACAGCTAGTTTTTGGCCAACAATATTTAGTTTACAGGCAAATTGAATACATAGGAATTTTATGCATTTAAAACTATTACAGTAGGTATCAAAAATAAATTATGAAAAAATAATTAATTAAATTAAACAAGTAATCATCAATTACATGCGACAGCTTGCCGTTTTTTGACTTTTGAAACTAGCTAGATCTATCGTGATAGTCTCCAAGTGAGCAACACTGATCCAGCGTGCTGCTGCTATCGATGTGTGAATTACAAGTATTATCGATATTTTAACAGCTAGTTTCAATTTAACACTGGCTTTGCAACGATACGGACGGTCGCGCGTATCAAGTTTGTCGTTTTGAACCAAAAGAAAAAACAAGAAATATTTTTTTTTCCTGTGTATGCCTCTTTGCGATTTTTGTGTATTTGTGCGCGTGTATTTGTAATTGTGCGGTATATACGCGACAGGCAACGCAGAGGCAGCAACAACAACAACAGTATGGCGTTTTTAATGCCGCCGCATGCAAAAATTGCAGCATAAAATTTATAAATATTTCGAGATCGGCATAAATCGGTTTTATGCAAAAGGTTTTTTGTTGTATTTTTTTTGTTTTATTTGATGCCACCGTCGCTGTGTGTCAAATTAAAGGAATATATAAGCACAAATAAAAGAGAATAAATAAAAACACAGAAACAACAAGGCGACTGGTCTGTGTTTAAGTGTGCGAGTGCGAGTGTGAGAAAGGAAGCGAAGCGTCTCTTGAAATTTTGTGTTTTCTTGAGCCTGCAAAGAAATCAACGTTGGGTTGCGACTGCGCGTGGAAATGTCGCCGTTGGTAGCGTCGACGTCGGCGTCGCTGCTGCAGTTAGTAAACGGCAACGCGCGGCTTTTGGTTTTGCAAAATACATAAAAATATTAAAAAAAAAGAAACTAAAGATTTTGAACTACACACTAAAAAATTACAATAATAAAAACCAAAAAAGATAAACAAGCAAGCTGAATAAAAAGTGCAGTGAGCTAAAATAAATGCAAAACGCAAGAGAATTAAAACAAAAGAGAGAACTGTAGAAAAGTAATAGCATATAAGACGCAAAATATCTTAAACTGGATTACAATGCAGTTGCAGCGCAGCAGACGTCGCTGCCGCGGCGCCGCACAATACACTATTTGGATTAACAAAATGCTAGCGGGCGTCGCGCTGCTGCTGCTGTTGCCGTCGCTGCTAACAACAAGCGCTGAAGCGACGGGTAAGTTAACCAAAATAAATTTAAATATAGAAAAAATACAAATTAGTTACATGCACTTACACACACATGTATGTATGTATGTATGTACATATGTGTGTGTAGCTGCATTTTTGATTGAGTTTGCAGTTTATTTTTTGTTTTCTGCTTTTTTGGGTTCTGCTGCACGTTTCCCTTTCTATTTGCAATGCTTGCGGTTTCTCTCACACTCACAGGCATGCGCATATGTGTGTGCAGTTTTCGTTCGTTTCCTTTAGCTTGGACAGGTGGTCGCTTGCTATCTCGCTCATGCGCAAGCTGCGCGCATTAAGAGATCCCATTGTGTGCCTGTGTGATGAAGAGAAGAGAGAGCAATGCGCACAATAACAAAAAGCTCCTTGCTATGTGGAATGCCTTAGCAAAAAGCTTTCAAGTGCAGCAGAATCTAGCTAGAGCTAAAGATTTGTATTGAAATAAATATTGGAAAATAATTTATTTTTCATTCTAGTTAAAGCACATTTGTAACTTTTTTTTGGTAAACTTCCTGTGCTTGTCGTTAGGCTTTACCACATCAATAATTAAGCTTACTTGTTCAAAGTTTCACACACACCTACACACACACACAGACATAGCGCTCTATGCAGTGCAAACAATATGCAGAGCTCGAAAAAAAAAGCTAAACATAATATTTGCATAATCTAATCATTGTGTCAACACTTGTCAACATTTTTTTCTTCTTCTTATGCTACGCAAATACACACACAAAACGCATGTACATGTGCATGTGTGTGTGTGTGTAGGTGTTATTAGTGTTAACTTCCTTTCGTAGAATTCGAAAAAAAAAGTAGAAACAGGCATTAACTTTATCAACTTTAGCTGGAATTTTTATTTTTACTGGGGTTATCAAACATAGAAAAAATGCAGCCAGCTGTTAAATTTTTTTTATAACCTTAACGTGTTAGCGCTATAAAAGAATTAGAGTAGAAAATGCATAGTTAGTTTTAATGTCTAAGCTAAAAGTAAATTATATCAATATATGATTGCTATGTTTGAACTATGAGTAGGCAAAAAACTTAACTAAATTTTTTGCATATTGGTAACGCTCTCCATTGCGTTGACTGAACCATGCGCATAACATTAATGCAAATTGACCTTTAAGCAATTTTCGCGCACATTTGTTTAATATCAAAAAATTTACGCCTAAATGTGTATAAAAGAGAGTGAGAGGGGCGCGGGGGGAAACTGAGATTTGCAGCTGACAGCGCAGCAGACTCCACTTAAATTTTGTTGTACGTTGGGGAGTTTACAAAGTGTAACGGTTTTCAAATTTATATAGAGAGAAGTTCCAACCACCAAAAGTAAAATGCAGCAAAAACGACAGCTGCCATAGAATATACATATATATATATATATATATATAAAGAGCGAGATAGTGCTAAGAGCGAGAGGGAATTGCAACCCCTAAGCATATTGCACAGGCGCGTCCTTTTTACGTTTTTCCTTTTATCATGCTGTTTGCCTTGCTGCTGATCAAATTACATGGATAAGCGTTGGAGAGCGAGAGCGAGAGCGCATTAGATAGAGATCGACATATGTGTGTGTGTGTATGTGTGTGCATAGCCGAGTCGACTACCTAGGCTGCTGCTTCGTTATGGCTCGAAACAAGTTCTTGTGTGTGTATTGGTGTGTGTATTGGTGTGTGTTTTTCAATGTCGCACCAGAGTTCTTGTTGCCTGCATTTTCGTTTCGCTCGCGCTCTCTCTCTCTCTCTCTTTGCTTCGCTTGCTTGTGTGTGCATAAGTATTTCCTGTCTGCCTTTTCTGCTGCTGCTTCTTGCCACTCACTCACTGCCTTATCCTGTGTGTAGTTTGTGTTTAGTGCACCCTAAAAACATGAAAAATTCTTGACTCTCTGTCCTTATATTTTATTTTCTATACCGATACATACATATGTACATATATTTTCTAAATTATATCAAGTCACGCACAGCGCCCCACCGAGCAGCCGTTAGATCTTCCTTAATTAAGGCGCTGCCTAAACATAAATTATGTTCATGCTAGTTGCTGTTTGAGATCAGCTAAAATATGCAATTTAAAAAATTATAAATAAATAAATATTATAAATATTTTATTTGAGCATATTTTTGTTAAAGAATTTCAGCATAAAATAAATAAATTATAAAGAATTTTAAAACATATAAAATTTGTTGTTTCTAAAAAAATTTAAATAAAAATTAATTTATAAATAAATATATATATGAATTTTGCTTTTATAAAATATATCTAGACCTTTTTTTTATTAACACAAAATGTATGCCATATTATTTATAATAATATTACAAAGTAAAATTCTTTAATTGAATTAATTCCAAGGCTTGAAATATATTTAATGAAATGCTTACGCTTGCAACTTAAGCTGTAAATATTAACATAATCGACTTGTAATAAACTAAGAGTTTTTAAGATAAAACCAAAATCCCTGCGGCAAACAATTTACACTTAAATTAGCCACAAAGCGTTTCCCACAATATTTCGTAGCAGATAAGAGCGCTTTGGACGCCTTTAGCCAAATGTCAACTTGTCGTGAAAGTGTCTTGTGAGCGTGTGGGGGGGAGTTGAGGGGCGGCGCAAAAGGAGTAACGATCTTTAAAGTTGAAGGTTGTGTGGTGGGGCACTTAATAAACAGTTGCACTTATCGCCCATTTGCTGTCACATTTATTAATTAATCGATGCCGCCGCCTTTTGAACAACTTTCTCAGGTTTTTATGGTAACTTAAGACTTAATTAATATAAAAAAAAAATAACTGACAAACACACAGACACACACATAACATTATCTGGCTAATTTTCTGATGCGTTAAATCTGAAACAAATACTTGGGGAGCTGTGTGTAAAGTAAGAAGAAAGCAGCGACGGCAGTTGGCCAAAAAGGCAACAGAAAACCCGTTTAAAAGGCCCGCTTATGTTGCATACACATATTGTATTGATTATAATGCTGCTGCTGCTGCTGTTACTTGATACTCTCAAGCTTGTTGATAATGATGATCAAAAACACGATCATCATTATCATGTTGTTGTTGTTGTTGTTGTTGTTGCAGAGCAGTTCCGTTTTAACAGTCGGGCGATCCTGTTTCTTTATAATATCAAGCTGCCCCACCAGCCCCCTCTCTAACCCCTGCAGACCACACCTATGGGAATAAAGAGTTTAAAGCTGCCAAAAGCAGCAAGAGCGAGATAGCGCTAGAGCTCAAACTTAGCTCTGCTTTTAATATGCCAAAAGATTTAAAAAAAAAAATTGCTAAAAAGCAAAATTAAATTAAAAAGTTTAGCTAAGTATTTATTAAATAAAAATATTATAATATAAATTTATTTGCATAATTTAAACATTAAAAGAAATGTGCTTATGGTTAAATGTAAAAAAAAAATATAATTAGTGATGCTTTAAATGAATTTAGTGCTTAGCTAAATATTTAAAAATAAAAAATATAATTTTTTAATAATTATAATAATTATATTAATAAATTATACAAAATAAAAATAAAATGAAAGATTGGGCTAAAAATAAAATTTTGATTTGATAAAAACTTATAATATAAAAACTAACAATAAATAAAAATTTAACTGCGCTGCTATTTAGCTTAAATATTAAAACAAAAAATGTTTAAATTAAATTAAAATATATATATGTAAACTACTATTAAATTTTTAAACTATAGTCGAGTATTGTTGTGTCTTTAGCTGCGATTTGATGCAACATTAATGCTGCAGCTTAGAATTCAGTTAAAGCTGCGCTCAAATGCGTTGCGGAAATAACAAACAAATGTTTGTTGTTCGTTGTTGTTGTTTTTGTTGTTTGTTTGCTTGTTGTACATTGGCTTTTCCCATAGACAAGCGACGACGCCTTAATGTTGACAATGACGATTGAACATATTGGTAGACATTGCATAAACATGATGCCGCTGCTTGTCATTGTGTGTTCCCATCATCAAAGTTGCTCTGGCCATAAGAAGAAGAAGAAGAAGAAGAAGAAGAAGCAGCAGCAGCGGCAGCAGACGAAAACTCAACTCAAGCTGAACAACTTTCCAAGGCGTCGCTGCTGGGAAAATGCTGCAAATGGTTATTTTTTCTTTCTTTTTAAATCAATTTGTTAGCGTTAGGCAAAGTGGAAACGTGGGGGGAGCGGCTGTAAGTTTGGCATGCACTGAAGTTAAGACAACTAATTATGCTTTGATTTTTGAATTTTTAAATTTTTACGTATTTTAGTTCAAGTGTAATTAAAGAGAGAAAAATTCAACGATTAGCGCTGAAGACAACACACACACACATACAAGTATGTTTATTGACTTTTAATGATGGTCAGGCAAATTAGTGCTGCCCATGTCTATTGCTAACTCGCTTGCACGCATTGAGAGTTTGGCTCTAGGCTAACATTGGCCTCAACTCAACAAACTTGGCCAACGACTTGTTCTTCGACTTCTTTTGCTGCTGCTGTTGCTGTTGCCTGTTTAATGAGTTTTCTTTATGGCCAGCAGCAGGGCGCAGCACACACACACACACACACACACACACACACATGAGCAGCAGCATTTGCTCTTTGGCTACGCACTGACCGAACAAGTTTTTAGTTTTTTTTTTTGTTCATTGCTTTTTGCTTTCGTCTACAGCGTCGCTCACTCCTTTTGCGTCTTTTGCTTTGTGTTTCTTATTCTTGGCCTGAGCGCGTCTCAAAGCAAAAAGGCTGACAACCTCAGGCTACGAGAACAAAACTCTAGCGCGCTCTCGCTCGCTTCATCGCTCTCTCGCTCACTCTTTCTCTATCACTACAATTTTGTTATAAACCCAAAGTGTCTTGTCTTTTGCTTGTCTCTTGGCCTGGCCCAGGCACAGGCAGCGCGCCATGTGTGCAAGCGAGACAAGCATAGCGCATAGCACATATATTGCTATCTCGCTTTGTTTTCAAGTCAACAACTGGACTTGGAAATTCTTTCTAAGCTAACGATCTTACAACAAAATGTGGCAAGCAAGAAAAAAAACATAATAATGCCTTTGTGTGTGTGTATGTGTGTGTAATGAGAAATGACAATCATCATTATGTACACTTGAGCGACGGCCCAAAGCATCTCAAGTTGAAACCGAAATCATCTTGTACTTGTCTCTCTCTCTCTCGCTTTCGCGCTCTCTTGCTATCTCTCTTTGCTGTATGTAGATCAGCTGCAGCTAGTACTAGTTAGCAAATGCTTTAAATGTTTTAACTAAATTATGCAATTAGCGGCAGCGCAGCTAAATTAAATTGTAATCCAAATTTTGCCAAAGGTCATGGGAACTTGCAGCTTAAATACAATAGAAAGTATTGACTATTATTTTTCAATTTAATGTGCTTGATTTGAATTTTAATATATTAATTTTGCTTTTGTATTTGGTTGAGCTCAAATTCTCATGGGCTTGTAACATAAAATTTCGTAAGCTATTAAAAATAAGCATTAAATTAATTATATGCCTTTTAGTCATGTTAAGTTAAAGCAACCAAATTAAAAATGCAAACTAAAAAACATTTTAACATTTCTAGAGCATTTGTATTATAAATAGACCATTCACCAATAATATTTTTAACAATACTCAAATTTTGTTTTGAGCGCTAACAAATATTTTGTTTAAAATTTAAAATTTTTAATTTGCAAACCTTGAATAGTTAAAAAAAGAACGCTAAAAATGACATTAAAATATAAAGTCGGAAGTCTATAAAGCTATAAGCTAATTAATGAAGTCAAAGCAGCTATAACCAGGGCTGCACCGTTTATTTAGCAAATAAAAACCAATATAAGTCTACAGCTAAGCAAAATTCCATTGCCAAGTGCTCATCAAACATTTGTTTATAAACATATTTAGCAAGTTTATAGTATTGTTTATATTGCATGCGCACTGGCGCCATCTACTGACAGTTTTTGTTTACATTGTTTATGCAGTCGCCAGACTAAAGTGTCCTAAAGTTCCCCAACGTACAAAACTAAACATTCACACGCTTGTCGATGCGCATTGTTGTTGTTTTTGTCTGCCGGAAGTGTTAAATGCTTCACTTTATTTAAAGTACGCACTAAGAGAAAGAGAGTGAGAGAGAGAGCGCGACAAGTACAATGCTGAGATAGAAAGAGAGCTAGTGCGTACGATATGGCATAATATCACTCATATGCCATTATTTTTATGATGTTGCTTCAACATTGTCTGAATGTTGTTGCAACCCTTTATGCCACAGTTGAATGTGTGTGTGTGTGTGTGCGCCTGCGTAGCCTTTTGGCGCGTATTCAACGCATGAGGGTGTCTCTCCCTCTCTCTGTCTCATTCCCACATTGCGCATCTCTAGCTAATATAGCGCTAGATAGCGCGTCTCTTGCCCCCGAGGGTTTGTTGCAACGCAAAGTGTCGCATGTGTTTTCAAGTGCACTTCAATTAACCAAACGCAGCTGCTTATATTAAATAATCTTTCTCTCTCTCTCTTTCTCAGCCACCCCCCTACTCAGTTTTAGTTCCCTTTTTGTGCTGCGGTGTGTTATCATTTCTTTATTATTATTGCCCAGTGTTTGCCTTTGCTCTTTGCGGTTATCATGCGCTCAATTGCATTGCATATTCTTCTTATTCCTTCATGTCCATTCATAGGGTAGGTCAGCGTTAATTTAATGTGTGCACTTCGACTAAAGCTATTCCAAAAAGACGCAATTAAAGTTCATGAACTTTCATATTCAAGAATTTTATGCATTTAGCGCACTTTGCTAAGCTATTTGCTGCTACTATTAATTAATAATATTTACTAGCTTGAGTCTTCCTTATTCATTATCCTTTTGGAAGAAAACTCCTCAACAATATTCCGTCCTATAAGGCTTAGTATTTCACAATTCGTTGAAATAAGTTATATGCATCGACGTCTTTCAATAAAGTACTTCAATAAATATTCAATTCAATTATTATTTACTCATTATTATTTATTATCTATAAACTACTGCGTTCTTTGCTCTTCCAAAACGAAGAAAAATGTTCACAAAGTTGTAGCCAAGCATTTTTATTATTAATACTACTCAATTGCTATTTCTATTATTATTTAATGCTATGCTAAAATTTGAAATTTGCATATCTACATTGACTCTTCCAAAAGGAAAAGATTTTCCCACAGCTACTCGAACCTTAAATGCACACACGATTTTTCCAAAACCCAAATTGTTGCATTTAGACAAAACTAAAGTTGCTGCTTTTTTTTTCTTCTAATCTTTAAATGCAATAGAAGAAGTGGGAAGTAGCAATCTAGAACTGAACAAAACCACAAAAACCACAAACATCCTATGCATTTGTAGCCACCCCACACCCAACCCCCCTCTAAACTTACTTCGTTGATTGTTGATCCAATTACAATTATTTCGAGTGCGCTTTTTGCTTCAAAAAAAAAAGTAAAATAAAAATTACTACAACTTGTGGCCTATTAATCTAACAGCGTTTTGTATAGATAGACAGCAAGAAGAAGCAGAAGTAGACACCCACCACACCCCACACTACAAACCAAAAGTGTAGAGAGACCGCAAAAATTTCATGCATAACCCAAACAACTGAAAGAGCTAAAGAGTTAGAGAGAGCGAGAGAGAGAGAGAGAGAGAGAGAGAGAGAGACTGAAGCGCAGCCGAAGACGAAGCTCTGAACTGAACGTTTGTTTGTGCTTCGGCTTTTCTCGAGTTGCTGTTCGGTTTGGTTCGGCTTCGGTTGAGGTTCCCACACTCGTTGTTCGCTTTTACGACTTTTTGTTGGCTGTTGTCCCCAGTTGGAGCTACTTTTTCATTAACACTTTACAAACTTTCCGCATTTTGTGGCTGCCACCGACACAACACAACCAACTGCCTGTTATTACAACGTGCAACGCCGTTGCCGTTGCCGTTGCCGTTGCCACTGCCTATTGTTGCTTCTTTCAGTTTCTATTTGCCATTACACATTATTTATGGATACCAAAGATCCCATGCAAGTGTTCAATGAAACTTATCAGCAGCGCTCAACTTGCAGCTTAGAACGACTTGCAACATTTGCGACGCAAAAAAAGAAAAGCGCGCTACTTTTTGTTTGTTTATCAGCTGAAAGTTTAAACTGAATTTCACTAAGCAAACATTTGCTTGCAATTTGCATAAAACAAAAGAAAAAAATAAAAAACTATGTTATCGAATAAATTACAAAATATGATGAAATTTAATGGTTTTACTGCTTGAGATTAACTTTTTCGAACATGCACAGACTTGTCGAGCTACGCATATAACATATGGAGTATATATACTGTATAATATTCATTTAGCGATAAACCCTGAGAACTGCAAACCCAAGCGGAGCGTTATCAAAACTTAGTGTTTATTTTTTTATGACGACTTTGCATCTTGTCTGGCGACTTTATCTTAATTTTGCATTCAAATATTGAAATTGCTGCATTTTTAAATTAATTGCTGTCATATTTAAATAAATGTTATTGCTTAAAAAATAAATACTTTTTATTGCTAATTAGTATTGCACTAAAAAATAAAAATAAATGCAATAATTATAATTATTTTTAGCAATAAAATATTAAGTTTTTTTAAAAATATTTTTTATGCTGCATTTGCACTAAATTGTAATTAAATAAATATGCTAAAATTTGTTTTTTATGCTAAAATTATATTATTATTAGATTACTATTATTTTTATATATAAAAAAGTTAGAACAAAATTAAATTAAAAAACTAAATACAGAAATGTTTGCAAAATAAAAATTAATCAACTAAAATATATAACAAAAGCTAAAAAGAAAGATTTTACAATTAAAAAAGTAGAAATAAAAATTTCTAAATTTACAGTTGCACAAAAAAAATAATTTAATTATTTTCACATATTTGTGCGGCAAATAAGTAATGAGTGTGTCATTATGTTGAAGTCTTATAATGACTTAGATCTGTGCTATACGCGCGCGGTTACTATAAATACATAGATATATACACATGTGTGTGTGTGTGTGTGTGTGTATAAAAATGTTGCCAGTGTGTTTGTTGCTGGCGCGGTGGAGAAAAGCGTGAGAAATTGTTGGCCCTGGTTTGTTTTAAGCTTGTTGTTGTTGTTATTATTGTTACTGTTTTTATTTTACTTGTCGCTTGTCGAGTTTGTCGACTGTGTTTTTGGTTTTTGCTTTTGTTTTAGTATGAAATTCGCTGTTAATATGCTGATAGCGTTTTTGGGTGGCTTTTGTTTATTGTTATTGTTGTAAGCGAAAAATTCAAATTTGATAAGCGCCATTTATAAAATGAACGTATAGGGGGGGGGGGCCCCAGTGACATTATTAAGCCCTCCCCACCCCAAGCGCTTTGTCATAAATAGTTAATAATATAGCTTTGTTTAGTAATTAGCAAAATTAACAACTCATTTGTTCAAGTTGCTGTAAGTCTTGCATGAAATTGTTTATATGGCTTATGGTTACACTTGCCTGCACCGCCAAGCGAGCGACTAAACGCCGCGCCGCTCCACGCCACGCCACGCGCACTTCAAAACGCGCCTAGCAATGTAATCAACAGATTTGTCTATAGCACTTTGCATTAACTATGCGGCGGTAAATCACACGCAATAAAACACAAAACCAACAAAAAAAAAAAAAAAAACAAAATACAAATTGAAAAACTTACTTGAAAAAAAAAAAACAACAAGAAAAACAAACTAAAAGCGTTTCACGCTCTGTTGATGAAGCGTTGAATGGACAGCGACGCGCGCTTAATTCATTAAAGCCAAGCCAAGTACCAGCTAACGGCCACGCCCACGCCCACAGCCAATTAAAAAAAAAAAAAAGAAACAGAAATTTGAAGAAAGCGCGTTTAACAATTGCAATTGCCCCAAAAATAAATTGGCTAAGCAATTTAAGTTTAGGTTTAGCAAATTAACAACAACATAAAATTAGTTAGAAATATATTTATTTGCAGCAAATTTAATTCAAAAATTAAAAGTATTTACGTTTAGCAAATTAACAAATTTAGTAGTGCGTAAAATTAGTTGAAAAAAAAAAAATTTATTTGCAGCAAATTTAATTCAAAGATTAAAAGTATTTAAGTTTAGCAAATTAACAACTTTTTAGTAGTGCATAAAATTATTTGGTAATAAATTTATTTAATTAATAGATAAATGGTATTTAAGTTTAGCAAATTAACAAATTTTTAGTAGTGCAATAATATAAGTTGAAAATAAATTTATTTGCGGCAAATTTAATTACATTTTTAACTATTATTTTCAAACTACATATAATTACATTTAATTTAATTAATTGCACTCATTTAAAAAATAGATTTTAATTCTTCTGCTACTTTTGTTAAATGCGAAATTTGTTGCTTTGCAAATTTAAACTTTTATTTGAATTTTAGAAGCAATTTCAAAATTGTATTAAATATTAAAATACAATTTTGAAATTGCTTCTAAAGTCTCAGTATGAAAGTCAATTAATTTAACATTGCCAACAATAAAAAATTTAATAAATTAAATGCTTGAGAGTAGAGTACAGACTAAAATCGCTAAAGATATGCAAATTTTATTATTAATTAATACGATAGACTATGATTGCTTTTTAAATTGTTTATAAGCTGTGCGCTATAACAATTTAAATTTAATTTTAAGGGCTCAACGTTTATATTTTAATTCAATTAATTGTACAACAATTAAATGCTTAGCTAAAAATTAATTTAATTTTTCAAACGCAGAACTTTTAACTGAAGCGCACACCTACTAAACAATGCACAATGAACAATTATAAAGTGCCTTAAACTTAAAATTGTTGTTTCGTTTTGTTTGTTGTAGTTGCGGCAGCACTAATTGAGGTCAATTACTTTATAACACACACACACACACACACAGACTACGCAGCTGTGCGACATATTGTTGCGAAAAAAAAGCGGCAGCCGAGTTTTAGTTTTTGCCACAAACTTGCGCACAATCGAAATGTATAGCAACAAATTTCGCAATATTATGCATACGACGCGTATGACTCACAGCTTAAGATTTATTTATTTATTTTTATATAAAACGCATCGATCATTAAAATGCTAAAACATGTTAAGCATTGCATATTTTTTTTTGCTGTCTTCTTTTTTTTTTATGTAACGTCTTTCTGTATGGAAGACAAAGCTATTTTATTTATTGTGCTGTGGCAATCAAAACTTATTGTCGCCATACTCACGTGTCTCTCTCTCTCTCCCTCTCTGTCGCTGTCTCTCTCTGCGCTTGTTCAGCCGGCAGGAAATCGCCACACGCCCAATTAGCAAACATTGGGGCGCTTTGGCGCGCGGCTCGTTTGTTTAATTTGTGTGCCATTTTTACAATGAAAAATAAGCATATTTAAAGTTGCTGTTGTTGTTTTTTTCGTTTTGCTGTCTCTTTCGCACAGCGTCTGCATATTGTGTAGTTCAAGTGCACTGAACTTTCAGCACAAATTGTGTTCAATGACTTTGACTTTGCCTTTGCCGCCTAGAAACAGAAACAGTCACAAGTTTTTCATTTTCAATATTTAGCTGCAGCGTAAATTTGGGGTTGAGGTTCAAGCTGCGAGATTGCTTGATTAAATAAAATTGATACTAAATTTAGTAAAGTTTATTTTAAGCGATTTGTTTGATTTTGTTTTAATATTTTTAATATTTATAGCAATATATTTATATTGCATTACAACATTTAAATTTATTTTAATTCGTATTTAGCTTAATATAATTAATATATCTTTATTTATTGTGAAGTGAAAAAAATGCAATAAAATTCATACTGTAATATTAAGTAAATAAATAAAAAAAAATATATTAATTCGGCATGAAAAAAAAGTAATGTATTTATTTTTTTTAATAAAAAAAAATTGCTGCATTATAAAATATGTAATTTATTTAAGCAAAATTGCATACTGCAGTATTATTTTAATGTAATATTTGTTATATAAATGTTTTATTTTTATTTTTAATAAATATATTGTTGCTGTATTATTTCAAAATAAATACAACACAAAATTATTTATTTATGCAAAGTGAAAAAACTGACTGAATGCATTTTTATTAATTAAACACTCAATTATACGCTTTATTGTAATTTTTACACTATTATAATTTATTTGGCATAACAATTTGCTAACAATTTTGAACTCTTTGCTTTTTAATTACAGAGTCCAGCTCATCGCTTGCCGTTTCCTGCAGCACACTGGGCTGCAAAAATGGCGGCACCTGCATGACACAAGCCAATGGCAAATCCTACTGCCTGTAAGTATATTCTAAGCAGCAGCTACTAACTAACTAATACAGCTAAGCTGTGGGAAAGTTTTGGTCAGCAGAAGCGGAAGGAAGTTGAAACATGAATAGGGCCGCGAGTTGTTTGTTATATTTGAATTGTATGTAAATTTATGCGATTGTATTGTAAATTGATTTTGCGCAATTATTAGCATAAAGTTTTTTTTGTTAACAACAAAGCGCTTCAAGCTGAGACGAATGTTTGACGTGCCTTTGGCTGTCTGCA
Organism: Drosophila busckii; assembly: GCF_011750605.1. Taxonomy (NCBI): domain Eukaryota; kingdom Metazoa; phylum Arthropoda; class Insecta; order Diptera; family Drosophilidae; genus Drosophila; species Drosophila busckii. Next base: position 12,835,784 of record NC_046608.1, read on the forward strand.
ACTATTTGGCTTTAGTCAATTAACTATGTTTATGTATGGGCCCGTCACTGTTTTTAGTGCAGTGTTGTCTTATTTTTATAAATAAATATATATTGTCTGCTGCGCTCGTTGCAATAAATCAAATGTCAATTGCGGTCAGAAAAGAAACGAGCAACGAACACGTACGCAACGCATAACTTTTCGACTGAGTTATGATATGAGCGAACGACTTCGACTCTCGAGAGTCTGTCAAAATTTTACGAGCGAGTCTGCACAGGAGAGAACGTGGCATAATTAAAGCGTTTGTTTTGTCTCTTGTCGCTTGCTTTTATTTTAATTTTTCGTTGTCAGTTTCGCCGCTGGGGCGTGAGCAGATCAATTGCAAGCTCTCTAAGTGTAACTAAACCATAAAAAAAATAAGCGTAGGAACGTAGAGCGTTAGATCTAGAGCACAAACGGCAGCGATATTGCATATAAGGGAATTCTTTAAGTTCCCAAAGGGCAATTTAAGATAATTTTTGATACAATTTATAAATGTAGTAAAAAAAATATTAAAAAATATATTAAATATTGCACCTAAGGGAATTCTTTATTAAAGTTCCCAAAGAGCAATTTAAGATAATTTTGTGTACAATTCATAAATGTAGTAAAAAAAATATAAACAAAATAATTTTATTAAAAAAATATTGAAAGCTTAGGTATATAAAACAAAAAATTAACCTTTTTTTAAATTTATTAAAATTTTTCTTATAATTTTTAAACATTTTTTATTAAATTTAAAATCAAAAAAAAAAGTATTAATATAATTTAAATACTAAATAATAAAAATAATTAAATGCTAAAAATAAATTATAATAATAATAATATTTTACTACAATTTCTTTTATATTCTAATTACTTATACTATAGTTTTTTTTTTTTATAAAATGTAAAGCAGTAAATGAAATTTTAAAATGTTGTGCGCTCATCGATTTGACAAATGTTTGCTTAGTTAAAAGAAAATCAAAAATCGAACAAATACCGGTAGCCAAGCGCTTGTCTCTCTCTTCCTCTTGCTACGTCGCAATTACATAAAAGCCTTTTAGCTTTTAGGCCAAGACAAAAATGAGCTCGTTTTTGTTTTATTTTTTGTCGTTTTTATTTTTACGACATTTTCTCTGCACTGACGTCCGAGACGATCGTAGACACTGATGATCAAAAAGCTAAAGCCAATGTGGTTTATATGTGTGTGTGTGTGTGTGTGTGACTGGCTTGGTCTGGCTGCCTGGCCTGCTGATCATCAACAGCACGATCAAGCTACATATGTAACTAAAGCTGAAGAGCCAGAGGCGCGCGCTCTCGCTCGCTCTCTCTCTTTCGCTCTTGCTCTCTTTCTCGTTTCGAGCTCAATGTGCGATAAGATCTGTTTGAACTTTTGTCAATGCTTAAGCTTGCAAGCTATTAAAGCCTGATTGTCTCTCTAGCCAAACCTCGAAATTTTTGTTTAGCAATTGCAAATTTGCAAATTTCACGAGCTTTTTAGCCAATCACTCTTTTTGATGCAATCTTGTGCGCTCTCTCTCTGTCTCTCTCTCTAGTTACTTTTTGTTTAATTGACTTGATTGCCAATCAGCTTTGGCTTGCAACGTTTTTTTTTATTTATGTTAGCCCCAAAAACTGTTCGATCTGCATTGATTGGAGCTCAACGCATAGATTGTCAAATGTCATGTTTTCGTTTTTTTTTTTATGCACTTGAGCGTTAACAGAACAATGGAGCCTAACATATATAGCGCCCAACTGTTGGTCATAAATAGTTTCACCGACTCGAGAAAATACAAATTCATAAATTTTATTTCACTTGCGGTTTATGACATGTTAATGAGCAAAGCTTCACCCACAAAAAAAAAACACACACACACACACAATTCGCAAAATATGCGGCAGCTTATAATTTTTACTTTGATGTGGCCCCAAACTCTAGAAGAAAACAAAGCAGCAACAGCAAAAAAATTTGTTGAAATTGCGTGCTGATGATTTTTGATGCTCATGTTCGTCCCGTCATTGTGCAAGACAGATGAGTCATCTGGTCTGTCCCTTTTTTTTTTATTATTGTATTTTTGTCAGGCAATTGTAGCTGTATAAATATTAGCAAAAAAAATGTATAATTTTTTACAGTTTAGAAAGCTGCAGAAATTAATTTATTGACTGCTGGTACTTTAAGATTTAAAAATATAAAAGAAAATTTTCAATTGAAAGCTTATAAAATACTACAAAGTTGCTTAATATAAAATAACAAATGCTTTGTTTAATATAAATGCAAATTTTGTATTGAATTTAATTTTAAGCTAAAGAAAAAATTAATTTTTAGCGCTTAGCTAATTTATTTTTTAATTTAATGCTTAAAGAATTTGTTATCAATTATTGAAAGCACATAAAATGCTTAAAGTTGCTTAATATAAAATAACAAAAATTAATGCTTTTGTTTGAAATGAATTTGTTTGCAAATGTTGCTAATTTTTTATCGAATTTAACTTTAAACTTAGTTCTTAGCTTATAGCTATTTTTTTAAAATTTAATGCTTAAATGCAAAAGAAGTTGAAGTAATGTTGCTAACTTTTAATTGAATTTAAATTGAGTACTTAATTTAATTAAGCAAAAAATAAATTTGTAATCAATCAGCGCGCATAACGAAATTGAAAAGCGCTGCAGACCAGACCAGGCCAAGAATTTTTGTGTTTCGTACAATTTTTGTTGTTGAGCCCTTCGAAAAGTTTGTTGCCTAAGTCTTTCGTTTGCTTGCTCTCTTATTTATTTATTGTGCAGCTTCGTTCAGTTCATTGTTTCACCAACACATAAGTAAACAAAAAGACGTACACACACGTATGTGTGTGTGTTGCTTAATGCCCATGTCGTATATTTCCATTTAATTTCATTTCCCCACACGACGGCGACGTCTGCTGAATGCCGCACAAGTTTTTTTTTTTCTTTTTTATTTATTTCAACTCTCGGCTCACACGCTTTGCACTTGAAATGTTCTGCTTATATATATATATATATATATAAGTTTTTTTGGCTTTCCTTTTGTTGTTCAGAGTTTTAGTTGCTTTGGGGCTTTGGCTGCTGCCTTTACCTGCAAGCCGGCGTCTTAGCCTTTACCTGCTGACAAAAACGTAGAAGCAGCAGCAGCAGCAGCACAAAATTGTTGTTGTTGCTGCCCTGGCCCAAAGCTCGCTTGCTGCAATTACATTAATTAACTCATCATTAAGCACAAGCAGCGGCAGACACAGACACAGACACAACTAAGTTTTCTAACTTGGGTGCGCACACAGCAAAAGGAAATGACAATGAAAATGCCTTGAAAGCAAAAATGCCGCCGCACTCTAATCTCTCTTAAGTAGCAAATGGGCAGCTGAGCTGCTGCTTCTACTACTACACATATGTGTGTGTGTGTGTGTGTGTGTGTTCAAGTTACAGTTAGTGCATGACACATTTTTTGAAGCGTAGCGCAAAACGCGTCAGCTGGCGGCCATTTTGATGCGCATCCTTCGATTTTATGTGCTTTATTTTTTTTGTTTTTTATCAGCAGAGGGCTATGGCTATAGTCAAGCCAAAAGATTGCTCCAGTCAAACTTGTTTGCAACCTGCTTTGATTGCTTTTTTTTGCTGCTGCTGCTGCTGCTTGCTCGTTGCAAGCTTCCCCACCATCTAGATCAACAGCTGCCTGGCAGCAGCAGCAGCAGCAACTGTCTTTGCCACATCCAAGGCGCTCTCTTGCTCTCCGCAGAGACTTTTGAGACTTGAGCGTAGCGAATTTTTATTGTGCATTCCGCTTGCATTTTACATTCTTGCCTTATACAGCAGCCAGCAATGGTCATAAATTGTTGCTACACACACACACACTAATACATGCATACGCAATAACTAAACCTGTATGCCTACAACAATCCTTTTTGCTCTTTATTTTGCGCGCCCTTTTTTTTGGTTTTTTAGTCAAAGGCGTTGGCGTACAAAATTCCTTTCGACTTTTGCAGTCTCTGATTTTCGCATTTTGCTCAAATTAAAACGTTTTATTGAAACTCAATTAAGTTGCCGCATTCTCACGCAACATGTAGCATGCAAGTGCAACAGCAGCGACTACGAAATATTTAATTAACTATTTGTGAAATGTCGTCAGCATCCAATGCATTACATAAACCTAGCATTGTTTACGCTCATGTCGTCATCATCATCATCAGCAGCAGCAGCAGCAGCAACGTCTTCATATGCCACCAAGTAATTTTCTCAAGCTTGCGTCCTCATGCCTTGCGCCATCATATTTTGGCATTATAATCATTTTAATTAATGCGCTGCAACAACAATAAAAACTAAGCAATTTCAATTGCCATATATATGTCACAAGCTTGCCAAACTAACGCTCAGCGTTAAACTCATGTCAAGATAGTTAAAAATTAAGTTGAGCAAAATATTATGAATTATCAAAGTGAGTTTGAGTTACGTTTTAAACTTAAAAATACTTTTGTAAACGCTTTAAGCTGAAATTGATGCACATAGCTATGGCTATCGATAGTTTTTATGCTAAAAATTGTGTAGTTATTTATATATCGTTGCTAGCTCAAAATAAAAGCAATCGATAGTATCGATAGTGCCATTGATTGTTTGTTAAGGCTTTGCAGCTTTTTATTATAATAAAAATAATCGATATTAACGATTACCTTAGCTTTGAGTCTAACAAATTAAATTAAAAAACAATCGATAGTAACGTTAAAGCAATCGATTGTTTAACAATGTGCTTAGAGTACTTCAAATCTTTGATTACTGTTGCCTTAGCTATAGCCTAAAAACAAGCAATCGATATTATCGATAATGCAATTTATTGTTTGCTACTATACTTAGAGAGTCAGATAGTTTTTAATTGCAGCTGCTATGTTAACAAATTATCGATAACTCAATCAAAAGCATGCGATAGCTTTTAATTACAACTGTCTTAACTCTTATGCAAACAGTTGGGATTGAAATCAACGCACTGTTGATTGCGCTCCAGTTAAAAAATGCAAGCGCAGTTACAAAAGTAAAGATACGTAAATCTTAATTAACTTGCATAGGATTGACTGACGCACGAATTGACTGACTGTCGACTGCGTATATGTGGCAAGAGCGTTGCTTGTGCAACACGCTGCAGCGATTGCTGTTGCTGTTGCTGTTGCAAGTGTTGACAACTGCTGGTGGCATAAAGGTCGTCTCATATGCTACCTGGTGCAGCATTTTGACGAGCTGGTGTCAGACCTATATGGTATATATATATTTGTTTGAAGTTTTTCACTGTTGTTGGGCTCTGCGCTTTGCTACCTGCGACGCTGAAAAGAAATGAAAATAAACGCAGCAGCAAGAGAAAAATGCGGCAAGTTATTTTTGGGATGAATGACGACTGCTTGTGTATGAATTGTAAGATGGACAGCTCGACGAAAAAAAAAAGAAGTAAATAAAGAGCGGAAAGGAAAATTCGTAGCTGGGCCGTGGGGTCACGCATTTTATTTGTTTGCTGTCGGTGCACGAACAATAATAATAAAAAGAAATGATGGAAATGGGCGCTGCTGAGCTGAAGCTGCTAAACAAATAGACAGACACATATTGAATAGCTCTAGCTCTAGCTCTGGGGTGAAATGCAGCTCAACAAATACATTGACGAGATGACAACAAAAGTCACACACAGAGAGTGAGTGAGAGACACAACTTTGTGTGCATGTTGCACCTGCTGCTGCTGCTTCGTTTTCACATGAAAACTACCTGAGGACCACAGCTGTATGTAATATGAGCTGAGCAGCAAAATATTGTTTAGAATAAGCAAACGAAGCGCATTTTTTTGCAATCAGCAAACGAACTTTGACTGCCAATGCTGATAAACCGAACGAACTGACTGCTTTGATAACATTTAGGGATCAGATCAAAGATCAGACAGTTTGCTGAAACAGTCAACGCGCTTTGTTGCAACATTGTTAGCTCAATGAGTGCAGCTTAACTAAATTATGTCTTGATTAGGCGCCAAGTCTCAGCGACTTGCTGCCCAAAAGTGTTGTTTATTTTCTTTTTCTAATACAAGCACACAATGCATAAGTTGATATGTTGCCTTTTTGACTTTAGCGTGTGAATTGCTACAGAAATTAGATACATAAGCGATCGAGTGAGCGACGAGGCGTTGCTTAGCCCATTTTAGGCCGCAGCCGCAGATCACAAAATGAATGATCATCGGGCGATGACATTAAATCATCTCTGCTATGCTCTATACGCATAAATATGTACAATGTGGCTGCATCTGTGGCATGCAGCACTGCTTCAGCTGCAGACGTGGCAGACACAGTTTGCCAACTAGTTAAAGCTGCTGCTGTTGCTGCTGCTGCGGTTACGCGCGTGAGAAGCTATTGGAAGCCAAGTGAATGCCGCCACATAAAATAAAATTATGCTTTATGAATATGCTTGCGCTCTCTCTCTCTCTCTCTTTCGCTCTTACACTCGCGCGCTAGCTGTCTATTGACCGCAAACTGCAAATGTCAGCAATATGATACGCTTATGTTAAAATAGAAGTTGGTTTTTTTTCTCACAGCTGCGCCCCAAGTGCAGTTGGGTGTGAGTTTGTGCTTATTAAAGCTTAGTAGGCGCTCAATTACGCATTTTTGCAAAACTCACCACAGCGCACAAAACTCACCACACACGCAAAACAGCTACTAAGCGTCTAAAATGCATAATGCACAACAAAAATCAAAACTCACCACACTTGTGTTGAGTAATGCAAAACTCACCACTGCATGCAATTGCTTCAAATGCATAAAGCACAACAAAAATCAAAACTCACCACCGCTTGTGGTAAATCACGCGTGTATCACGCCAACATCACTAGCTCACACACATACACATACTACTAATGCATATACAAGTTAAACACACCCTGTCCAATGCTAACGCTTGGGATACTTTTGCTTTATTTGCCAATGCGAGTCACGTTTTCATTTATTTTGTTGTTGTTGTTATTCCTGCGCCGCATTTCGTTTGAAAACGCCAGAGCCAGCTTAGACAAACACACAATACAACACAACACACACACACACACACATACATTTATAAAAAACAAGTTAGCAATGGGGCAACAACAATGCTCCACAAACTCAACTTGGGCTCAGCCGCAGCAGCTTAAGGTTGCAACTTGGCTCGGCTTGAGCCCAGCTGCAGTTGTAGTATAATTTATATTACATTAATATAGCAGCAAGACACAAAAAAATACAGCTGACACCTTATTTGAATGAGAGTTTGAGGTGAAGCTTATCAGCAGCCAACTATCGTCCAGTCAGCAGCCAAGTTGCCGCACATCGATTTCTCGGCAGCAGCAACATGTTGCTAACTGTTTTGCCTAACGTCATTTAATTTAGCAAACAGCAACGATTACGATCAACAATCGACAAGCCAGCAAACTGCAAGCGACTTAAAAGTGAGGTTAGGCTATTGCTAAAAGTGAGGTTATGTGTGTCTGTGTGTCTGTTACAAATTAATGCTAAATCTAAAGCATTTTCACACACTTGTAACGGTACGTGGGCAAAAGCGCCAAAAGCGAAAATGCCGTTTGCCATTTTGCTATCTCTCTCTCTTTCACTCGCTCTATCTCTTGCACACATTAACACTTGACTGCACTGACCAAGCCAAAGTTGCCTTAATGATTATTCATTGCAACTGCAATCGCTGCTGCTGTTGCTGCTGTTGCTGCTGTTGCTGTTGCTGCTTCTTCTTATACATCATATTTGTCTGTTGCTGCTGCTGCTGCTGGCAATGCGTGTAATTTTCTCATTGCTTGGCTTTGACTTTGGCTTCGATGAAAATTTAATATGCAATCAAGATCGCGCACAAATTACCGTATAAAAAAAAAGACGCAGCGAGAGAGAGAGATAGAGAAAAAAATTGTTTTCTCAAGGGAAAACAACAATGTGCAAGTTGTCGTTACGTATCGAACTTTAAGCAATGTTTTAAACATTCAACATCATCATGTTGCACTTAGCGCTGCCAATTGAAGTTGCATTGCAATTACTTTGCTCATTTGTTGGTTCGCTAATGTGCGCCGCTTGTTATTGTTATTGTTCTCTCTTCGTTTGTGTGTGGGCAAGTCTATTATTAATAATTACGATTAACTGCTTAACTGCTATGCATAAAAAATAAGCATAGAATTAAAGCTGGCAGATATTTAATCAGACTTGTTGCTGAAATTAGCAAATCTAAATTGAATTTAATTAATTAAATTCTAAAAAAATGATAAAAAATAAATTACTTTAATAATATGTGCAAATATATTATAAATTCTTCATATAATGCATTTTAATTATATATTTTAAATTTTAATAAATAATTTCTAAAAAAAATTGCTAGTAAAATAAATTACTTTAATAAATAAATTCAAAAAAAATCTAGTAAATTATATAAAATAAATTACTTTAATAATATGTGCAAATATATTATTAATTTAAATAAATTCTTCAAATAATGCATTTTAATTATATATTCTAAATTTTAATAAATAAATTCTAAAAATAAATGCTAGTAAATTGTATAAAATAAATTACTTTAAATTAAATAAATTCTTATAATAATGCAGTTTAATATAAATAAATTTATTAAATTATTTATGAAGCAAAATTCGCTTACATATTTTAAGTAATAAAAATATTATAAAAAAAAGCTAAATATATAAACACATTTATTTGAATAAATGTGCAAATGTTTTAAATAAATTTACTAATTCAGCAATTTAAAATCTAAACATATTTAGCATTTTAAATTTAAGTAAATAAATGCATTAATTTATATTTAGAGTGCTAAATTTTGAATACAAGTTGCATAATATTTTGTTGGTTACTCTTAATAAATAGATTTAAATGCAATCGCTTTCAAAAATGTTTAAGAAGTGCTCGAAATGAACTTACGAGCTACATTTACTTGTGGCCAACTTAAAGTTGATGTGAAAGTCATTTGGCTACTGCTGCTGCTGCTTGGGCCGGCAAACGGAAATGAGACAACTTTGTCAGTTTGTCAGCTGCTTTAACACTTTAAGCAACTTATCGATAGGCGCAAATCTGCCGACACCACTGAACGAACTGACGCTAAACCAGATAGATGCAAACGCCATTATCAAGAGCTGATCTACTAACTGCACACACACACACACACACGCAAACTATTTAAATGCTTATTTTTTTTCAGTTGCGATACACGATATGTTGGCGGCTACTGTGAGCATCGGAATCCCTGCCTGGCGGGACATGGACGCTGCCAGAACGGCGGCACCTGTCAGGTGGCCTTTCGCAATGGCCGGCCCGGCATCTCGTGCCTCTGTCCGCTTGGCTTTGAGGAATCGCTCTGCGAGATAGCGGTACCCAATGCCTGCGATGAGGCGCGCTGCTTCAACGGCGGCACTTGTCAGCTCAAAACGTTGCAGGAATACACTTGTCTCTGTGCCAATGGCTATACGGGTAAGTTACGCACCAACCACGTCAATGGCAGTGTCTATTAATTATATCAATCAATTTCATAGGTGAACATTGCGAGACGCAAAACTTGTGCGCCAGCTCGCCTTGTCGCAATGGCGGCACCTGCACTGCCCTCGCCGGCAGCGGCAGCTTTACGTGCAACTGTCCGGCTGGCTTCACGGGTCACACCTGCTCCGAGGATGTCGAGGAATGTCGTTCAAATCCCTGTCAATATGGCGGCACTTGTGTCAACACGCATGGCTCCTATCAGTAAGTAGCAAGTCCCACTTATCACTTGAAGAAAATCAAGCAATCAATTGATAAATTTAAAATACAGTCTGAGTCATATGTTAGTCTTACACTAAATTAAAAATGTGCCTATTTGCTCAAATTAAAAGTTGAAAATTAAAAAAAAGAATTTAGTAAATATTCTTGGTATTATGAACGACATAATTAATTAATTCCGCTAAGCACAAATGAACTCAGAATTTATGGAAATATTCTTGGTATTATTAGCGCTAGGAGACCTTTCCCATTTTTCAACACTTTTTAAATTAAAAAAAAATATATATATATATTCAGGAAAGCAAAAAAAAAATATTCTAGAGCTTGCTAAAGTTTAAAAAAATAGAAAAGTATATACCATGTTCTTATTAAAAGCAAAGAGAGTACTGGAAACTTGAAATTAGTATTCAAAAATGAATTCTCGTTAATTAAAATAAATTTGAATTTCACCATATTTTTTTTTAATATAAAAAAATAATATGAATAAAAAATATATGCAGAGCAACTAAACTGATTACAAAATTAAAAAAAAAAAAATGCTACAGAAAAATTAATCTCGTTAATTTAATATGATTTCATTGATATTCTTTTAAATTTTTTTATTTTTTTATTTATTTAAATTGTAGCCTAGAATTAAATTCTATGGTACAATTGGTATAGACAGAGCAGCACAAGCCTTCAGGCTGATTCTTTTAATATAAAAGAATAATATGATTAAAAAAATATATAATATATTATAGAATTTCAGAAAATTTTCTACAGATATTTTTAGAGTGTAATAAATATGTAAAAAATTGAAGAGCAACAAAAAACATTACAGAATTTAGATAAAATATTCTAGACATATTTTGGAAGAGTAATAAATGTATAAAAAATAGAAGAGGCTATAAACTGTTATTAAAAATAATAAGCGAGCTTTGTATTATCGTTTGCCATGACTAAATTGTCGCTTTGTTTCAAATTGAGTTAAGGCGCATCTGGCTTGTTACTAATTTGTGGGCAACTAAGTTGTCGTGGTTTAATTTAAACGCTTGTACTTTTGTCACTTTTGGGGCGCTGTCATAACTCAATGCATTGACAAGTGCAAATTTGGTTGCTTGTTCGACAACCAGAAAAGATCAGACACATTGTACCGCAGCTTAAGACTTGAAACAAATCGTTTGGTGGGGCTATTTGCATATTAAAGCAATTCCTTTTTTGTTGTGCTTGCGGCTGTGCGCCAAATTAATGACAATTTAAAACTAATAATTTATGAAATCGCCATTTGCATAACAAATCGATTAAAATAGTTTATTGATTTTATTTTGAAAAAAAAAACAAAACCACACACAAGTTTCAATTTTAACAAATTGCCAAATGCTACAAAAGGCAGCATTGTATTTGTTGTTTTTGTATTTTTTTGCAGTCTAATTAAAATACTTATACAAAAGGCTAACAACATAAAAGAAAATTTCCGGTACGAAATACCGAAAAAATAAAATAAAAGCAAACTTGCCAAGCAGCGAGCGACATGTAAATTAAATTATATCGTTTGCTCATTTGCATTTTTAATTTGAAACACACAAATTAGCCGAGCTCGCTAGCTAGCCACACCCCCGCCCTCCCCCCAAACAAAAGCCAAGCAAGCAAGCAACTAACTCATTCAAGCTGAAAAGTGCGATGTGAACATGTGTTTCGATCAAAGCGCTCTCCTACTTATTGTTTTTGCTTTAATTTATAGGCTACGATCATATATATATATATATATATATATAGAGTATGCAGTAACCCAGTTAGCCACTCTGGCGTTAACATAAATTGCAATTAGCTTGGAGCCAAGCTTAGTCTAAAAAGCTTCATAAACTAACGAATTGATGATCTGCTGTCGGTTTGAATTTCAAATTCACCTTGCGGCACTTAGTTTGAGCAGTTAATGGGCTATTGGTGGTGGCCACTGTTTAGCATTTAGCATATTGTATATTAACTATTGTTTATGCATAAATAAAACGTTATCGCATTTGAGACTTTTGGCAAATAAACTTGTTAATTTACTGCCCAGCGATAAGCTTAGTCATGCCTAAGCGTTTTCGCCGCTGTATTGAAGAAGACAATCGAAACGACAAAGCATATATATATATATTTCTATAGCATGCATGCAATTTGAGCGTGCACAACATTTTGATACACTTGAATTTAAATGTTTCGCCTTATAGCACTTGAAAGCTGCTGCTAATTTGAATATCAAACATCAACTAAATCGGCAGCGAATATAAAAGTAGCTATATATCAAATTTGTTAGCTCTAGCTCTTATTGTTGCTGAGATATTGTTGCTCATACAGACGCAGCGCACGCAAACAACTCGATTCAGCGTCTTTAACATAGCCACTGCCATTTTTTATAAAAGTTCAAAGTGTATATATATTTTTAAGCTGTCAATTTGAAAGATTTAATGCTCACAACATTGTCGCTAAACTATTCATATGCATATGTTGTTAAATCGCATTTATGTTAATAGAATATTTGAGAGCTTATAAATTCAATCAATGATTTTTATTAACAATTTATTTGCATAAAATATAATTCTTGTATTTATTAATTTGGAATTAGAGCTGCGTACAAATGAATAAGTTGCAAAGTTAAACTTTTGTTTATTAAAAATTCATGAAACTGCTTTAATTTATAGGCAAGTTCAATCAAACTTATGCATTATCGATAGTCGATAATTTTATGCAGTAGCCTAACGCGTTTCTTTTTTTTTCAAGCGTTTTACTGCTGGCATAATCTGTTCTATAATATGCATAAAATTACCGTTATCACATAGTAACGTCTTTAATTGAACTGTTGCCATAAATTTTGAAAAGTGGGTGTACTCGTAACTTTACACATTTCTAATCAAGACAACATAAAAACTGATGCATATCTCAACTTACAATAAAATATGCATGACAAGCAAGTTAATAAAAGATTTATAAAAAACAGAAAAACAGAAAATAAATGTTGCTTGGCCTATGAATATGCAAAGTAAATGCAATTAACATTAAACAAGTAAAATGTGTATAGTGAATATGCAAAGTGAATGTTTAACGACTAACAAGTGAGTGTGTGAATCAGTTTATAAGTTTGATGTTTTCTCAACTCGATAGAAAAGAAAAACATGTGCTAAAATTCAATGAGTATCATACACGCGATGAAGTGCACTTCACTAATGATATAGCCCAAGTATCTGTGTGTGTGTGTGTGTTGGTGTTGCTACCAACTTTTTGATGGCACGCAAAGATCTTTTCTTATTACTGCCGCTGGCCATTGGCCTGCTGAGTTTCACATGTCAATCAAAAATCAATTTTTTGTGGAATTTTATGCCAAAAGCTTTTGTTGGCCAACAAATTCATAGAGAGAGTGTTAACTCGGTTCATTGGCCAGGTCCCTTGTGTGAGGTGCGCAACAGTTGTCTCATTTAATTGTTTAATTTAATTAAATGCGCTTAATTGGCCAAGTTAGCCAGAAGCCATTGCAGCAGTTTAATGTGTGTTCTTTTTTTTTATTACAACATAAACAATTTTCAAGAATTATGCTCAAAATCAATGTGAGCACAAAGAGAGCGCTATAAAAAAAAAAACTACTACTAGCTACCAACTCTTTTATTTTATTGTCTTTTATTGTTTGTGGCTATAGAAGAACCGGTTAATGTTCCAATTATGCCCAAAAAAAAAAACAAGAAAATGAAAGAGTCTCGTCCGAAACTTTGCTTAACAACAATTAATTTTGCATATTGTTGCTCCCTCTCTCTCTCTTCCTATTTACAGATGCATGTGCCCAGCTGGCTATACTGGCAAGGATTGTGATACCAAATATAAGCCTTGTTCACCCTCACCTTGTCAAAATGGAGGCACATGTCGTGCCAATGGACTCACATACGATTGCAAATGCCCCAGTGGTAAGTACAACAAGACTAATTAAGATTAAGTATATTTAATATGAGCTAAGCTGAAGTAAACTCCACTGTGTCTTCACTTTATTTGGAGCTTAGAGTTTAGCAGGCACTTAAATATTTAGATTTCAATGATTTGTTTTATTACAATAACAATTGTTGAGTTTGTTGGTGTCTTTAATAATTCAACAACGCCTAGTTATTGTAGAATTATAGCCTCGAATTCGAATTCATAAATTATTTCATTACAATAACAATTGTTGAGTTTGTTGTTGATTTTAATAATTCACCAACGCTAGATATTGTTGAGTTACGAATTGCAGTGTATTTTATTAGAATAGGAAATTGCATGTTGGTGAATTCAGTATTGGTGATTGGTGTTAAGCAGAGCTGCTGAACGTTAATTGGTGAAGCTATTGGTGAAGTTATTGAAAGGTTTTTGCTAATCAGTTACTGCTATATTACGATTTGATTTTATTGCTTAATATTTTATATAAAGACTACAACTCCATTAATCAAAATAATTTATGCAAACAATTTTTTTGTTTGTTTTTAATTCTTTTTGTTAAATACATCTTTGTCAATTGTCTCATTCAGGCAATTTGAGCATGTAAATTGAACCACATGCATATGCATTTAATTTTAACCATGTGTGTGAGTGTGTGTGTGTGTGTGTTTCATTTAATTCGCATCAATTGAAGCGAATTGCATTTAAAATGCAGCGCAGTGCGAATGAGAATGAAAATGAGAGACGCTGAAGCAAAAAGAATTGCAAATGCAAACGCTAAGTCAAAGGGGAATGCGGGCTAGCACTGCATAGCAGGGGTGGTGGTGGAGCGGGGGGCAGGGGTGTATGCCAGTAGCTCTAGTTTAATTGCGCCCAATCAAAAATTCTAATAAGCTGCTTGAGCCCATGGCGTGCGATCGTGTGACCAAAACTATGATCCATAGGCATAGACATAGACCCCACCCCCTCGCAGTCCCAGCCCCAGCCAAGCATAAGGCAATAATGAAAATGTTATAACGCCTTTTGTGCCAATGTTGAGCAACGAGCAAAACCAGTCAGAGTCACAAACACGACTCGAAGCGCCCTGTGGACATCACGTTCAGTTGTTCGAGTTGGAAGCGCTGGCGCGGGGGAGAGCTGAGCGCTGTATGTTGCACTCATTATGCAAAATGGGCAACTTGTTTTTTTCCCAAGCGCCCAAGCGGGCGGTCCAGAGCTCTTTATTTTGGGGCTCAGGATGTGCAGCCGCAGTCAAATTACAAATAAATCCTGAGCACAGTTAACGCCCTAAGGAGGTCATGCTCAAGTCGGGAACGGACCTCGCGACAATTTCCGCTCTCTCGCTCTCGCTCTCTGAGCTTAGGCCACGATCTACGTTCCAAACTGGAATGCTGCGTTGTTGGTAAAAGTTGCAACTGATGAATGATGAATAATGCTGCCAACAATAAGTCTTTGTTAGCCACAAATTGTGCGCGGAGGGCGCTGGTGGGGGTGGTGGTGCTGCTGCTGCTGCTTGCAACTCGCTGCTGTGGCCTGAGAAGTTTCGTGTGGTAAGCAAACGAGTTTCCACAAAATAAACTAAAAGAAACATACCGCGTGGGCAGTGAGGCCAAAACGTCGTCGTTGCAACTCCACTTGGCTCGTGGCGAGTCATGACTCACAAGAACACACGCTTCACACACACACACACACACATATACACACTTGAATAGTTACTAAAACTTGCTGCCATACTAATCGATCTTGTTTGAAATGCAAAGCTTTGAATTCAAATTGCAATTCCTTTGATGCCAACGAACAGCAAATCAAAATTATAAATGTTAAGCTGCCAGCAGAATATTGAAACGAGTCTTTGTATAGGCAATAAACTATTTTTAAATATATTAAATGAAGTTAAGCTAAAAGTAGCTATCAAATTATTAAATTGTTAGCGTAATTTTCTGTTTTGAATATGGCCACAGAAAAACAAAACTCACTAATAATATATTTATAAAATTAATATATATTTTTTTTAAAGCGTATGTGAATTTAAAAATATTTAACTTAAAATTAAATAAAAATAGCTAGCGAATTAATAATTTAAGCTGCAGTTTTGAGCGTGTTTGAGTTTAGAAATTTCTTAAAAAACATTTTGTGAAATATGAAAATATTTTAATGAAAAAGCATTCGGCAGTACTTGCAAACAGTTTTAAATGCATCATAACGTACTTAAATTTCATACAAAAATAATAATTTTTAAATGACTTATCTGTATTATGTTTTTTGCAAAAAATGCTTACAAGCAAAATCTGCTGAATTTCGCAGCAAATTAATTAGAAACAAAATTTATTTATTATTTTGCTAGCTTGACATTACTTGCATTTATCGATAACAAGCAGCGACTTGGCTTTTGTTTTGTGCAGCGCTAATTTCCTAGACAGTTCAGTTCTTTGTTTTTATAGCCAGCCCACAGGGTCTTCTCGCTTGACCCAACGAACCAACGACTTATGCAAATTGTATTGCAACCAATTGACTTTAAATGGTCACACAGAGAACAAAATTGCACATGCACATGCAGCTCTGTGTGTGTGTGTGTGTGTGTGTGTGTGTGTGTGTGTGTGTGTGTTGCATTTATGGGGAGGGCTGCATAAAATTTTCAGCCGCTTGTAACGTATTTTACATTTATGCAAAAGAATTTTGTTTTGCGTGTGCACAGTTTGAGAGTCACTGGAGCACAGTTTGGAGTTCAAAGTGCCACTAAGTGACTGGGTGAGAGCAGCTTGTAGTACGCGGCGTGAAAAGTAAAACGAACATGCAACCCAAAGTGCATGCATATGTGCAACAGAACGCGGCACAGCCGCAGATGCTGAAAGGCCCTGCCTTGGTTTATTTTCGTAATAAAAAATGCCACTCTATATCCAAAAGGCGCGCACAGGCAACAAGTTGCAGTTCCCCCCATTAGCTGCACGCATACAACCAAACAAGCGCGCACACACACACACACACATGCATGCAGGCATAAACATAATAATAAAAAAAAATATACAACAACAGCAATATTGATCAGTCGCACAACCACAACAACAACAACAAAAGCAATGACAATAACTGGGCTGCGGCTGTGACTGCGCAAGCTTGTGGAGCAAAAGGGCAGCAGGCGGGGCACGCTACAGTTTGTATGTGCGTTTTGAGCCCTTCTTTTAAGACCAAAAAGCAAAGCAAAAACCGACCAAGCAAGTAAAACCATTAAAACAAGCAAAGAAACGAGAAAAAAAAATAACTGTGGGTGAGCAGCGCAGTCAGCAACAGCGCAACTGAGAGAGCGCCAAAGCTTTCAATGCACACAGAGCGAGCGAGAGCGCGAGCAAGTGAGAGCGCATGTTGTTGTTGTCTTATATTAGGGCAAAAGGGTGGAGCAGCTGCTGCTGCTACAAAGACAACACAGACGAAGCGGCGGGGGGAGCAGCAAAACATAAAGTGCGATTTAATTCCTCGAACGAAGCAACAAAGTAAAGCGCAATGAGCAAAGTTAAAGTCCGAAGCGCACAAGCATAAGCAACATTTTTCATTATTGTTGTTTTTGTTGTTGCTGCTCTGTTGCTGTAGACGGGGGAGCAAGCGCGCAGTTGTTGTTGCGCTCGTTTGCTTTGGCGCGCATTCAGATAGCTGCTTGCCTGCCTGCCTGCTTGGGCCAGATATGAGACCGTGGGAAAGAACAACCAAAGACGTGTTGTACACACACACACACACACATACTTATACACATGCGATCGAGTGAGCGATCGAGTGAGCGAGCGAGCGAGCGTCTATTTTATTTCTCTACATTTTGTTTGTTCATTCGCTTCGCATGCGCAGCGACTACGACGCCGCGCACTGTTGTCTTTTACATTTTTGGGCTGTGGGCCCCGCAGGCGCAAACCAAATCGAGAGAGAGAGAGAGAGCCAGCGCTCAAACAATTGAGAGCGCCGGCTGTTTACATTTACCTGTGAGCGATCGCTCTCTCTCTCTACACACCACCACCCTGGCCACTGCCAAAACATGTGCAACACAGCTGCATAAAATATATGTATGCGCGCACACACACACACATGCACATGCAAACAAGCATACATATATTTTAAGCGCTGTCTGCGTTTTATGCGCTCGCTTCGCATTGCCTGGCAACCACTTTTTTTTTGTATCGCTCTGAGCAAGTTTGCTGTCGTCGACGTCGCTGTAAACGTTTTCGTTTATTGAAGCATTTTATGATGTATGTGTGTGTTGTGTTTGTTCATAAATCTGTAAATGCATTTTATTGTACACATACTTGCACACAGGCGCGCGCACGCAACAAACAAACAGTTGGTTGCACAAGTGTGACCGTTTTGAATTTAGTATTTTTGTGGCGGCAGGTTATGTTATTCAACAGGGTGTTTCAAGCTACAGCCGTTACGCGTATGAAAGTCAGTTGCGCATATGCAGTGCAAAGACAAACACAGCTTAAGCAAAATTTCAAACTAAGCGCAAATCAAATGAAGTTTAATTTCATTATGTGCATGCGTTTGTCAGATGTTGTCAATATATAAAACTAAAGTGCGTTTGCAACTGTTTATAACTGTATATCTTACTTTTGCAGGCTTCGAAGGCAAAAACTGCGAATCGAGCTTTGACGACTGCTTTGGACATTTGTGCCAAAATGGCGGCACCTGCGTGGACGGCATCAATGACTATCGCTGCAACTGCCCACCGAACTTCACGGGACGCTACTGCGATGCGGACGTGGACGAGTGCGCAATGCGTCCCTCGGTTTGCCAGAACGGCGCCACCTGCACCAACACGCATGGCAGCTACAGTTGCATCTGCGTCAATGGGTGGGCGGGCAGCGATTGCAGCCAGAACATTGACGATTGCCAGCAGGCGGCTTGCTTCAATGGCGCCACCTGCATCGATGGCGTTGGCAGCTTCTATTGCCGCTGCACGGCGGGCAAAACGGGACTGCTGTGCCATCTGGACGATGCATGCACCTCAAATCCTTGCCATGCCGATGCCATATGCGATACCAGTCCCATTAATGGCAGCTATGCCTGCAGCTGCGCCACTGGCTACAAGGGCGTCGACTGCTCCGAGGACATAGACGAGTGCGATCAGGGCTCACCCTGTGAACATAACGGCATATGCGTGAATACGCCCGGATCGTTTGTGTGCAATTGCTCGCAAGGATTCACCGGACCACGCTGCGAGACAAACATCAACGAATGCGAGTCGCATCCGTGCCAGAACGAGGGCAGCTGCCTGGACGATCCCGGCACCTTCCGCTGCGTTTGCATGCCCGGATTCACTGGCACCCAATGCGAAATCGATATCGATGAATGCCAATCGAATCCCTGCCTGAACGGCGGCATTTGCCACGACAAGATCAATGGATTCAAATGCGGCTGCGCGCTCGGATTCACAGGGACGCGCTGCCAAACCAACATCGATGACTGCCAGTCCCAGCCGTGTCGCAACAATGGCATTTGCCATGATCTCATTGCCGGCTACAGCTGCGAGTGTCCGCCCGGCTACACTGGCGCCAGCTGCGAGGTGAACATCAATGACTGCGACTCGAATCCGTGTCATCGCGGCAAGTGCATCGATGGCGACAATAGCTTCAAGTGTCTATGTGATCCCGGCTTTACGGGTTATCTATGCCAGAAGCAGATCAACGAATGTGAATCGAATCCCTGCCAGTTTGGTGGCCATTGTGTGGATCGTGTGGGCAGCTATTTGTGCCATTGTCTGCCCGGCACCAGCGGCAAGAACTGCGAGATTAATGTCAACGAATGCCACTCGAATCCTTGCAACAATGGCGCCAGCTGCATCGATGGCATCAATAGCTACAGCTGCCAATGCGTGCCCGGCTTCACCGGTCCGCACTGCGAGCTCAATGTGGACGAGTGTGCGTCGAGTCCGTGCGCCAACAATGGCGTGTGCATTGATCTGGTCAATGGCTACAAGTGCGAGTGTCCGCGCGGCTTCTACGACGCGCGCTGCCTGAGCGATGTGGACGAGTGTGCGTCGAGTCCGTGCGTGAACGACGGACGCTGCGAGGATGGCATCAACGAGTTCATATGCCACTGCCCGCCCGGCTACATGGGCAAGCGCTGCGAGCAGGACATAGACGAGTGCGCCAGCAATCCTTGCCAGCATGGCGGCAGCTGCTTCGACAAGCTCAACGCCTTCAGCTGCCAATGCATGCCCGGATACACGGGACACAAGTGCGAGACGAACATAGACGACTGCCTGAGCAATCCCTGCGCCAATGGCGGCACCTGCATAGACAAAGTGAATGGCTACAAATGCGTGTGCAAAGTGCCCTACACGGGCGCCAATTGTGAGTCGCAGCTGGATCCGTGCGCGAGCAATCGCTGCCGCAACGAGGCCAAGTGCACGCCCAGCGCAAATTTCTTGGACTTCAGCTGCAGCTGCAAATTGGGATACACAGGACGCTACTGCGACGAGGACATCGATGAGTGCGCGTTTAGTTCGCCTTGTCGCAATGGCGCCAGTTGCTTGAATGTGCCCGGGAGCTATCGCTGCTTATGCACCAAAGGCTACGAGGGACGCGACTGCGCCATAAACACCGACGACTGCGCTTCGTTTCCTTGCCAGAATGGCGGCACCTGCTTGGACGGCATTGGTGACTTTAGTTGTCTGTGCGTCGACGGCTTCGATGGCAAACACTGTGAGACGGACATCAATGAATGCCTGAGCATGCCTTGCCAGAATGGCGCCACCTGTCGGCAGTATGTGAATAGTTATACCTGCACTTGTCCGCTCGGCTTTAGCGGCATCAATTGCCAAACCAACGATGAGGATTGCACCGAGTCGAGCTGCCTGAACGGCGGCAGTTGCATCGACGGCATCAATGGCTACAACTGCAGCTGCTTGGCCACCTACAGCGGCGCCAATTGCCAGTACAAGCTGAACAAATGCGACTCCAATCCTTGCCTCAATGGCGCCACCTGCCACGAGCAGCGCGACGAGTACACCTGCCATTGTCCCAGCGGCTTTACGGGCAAGCAGTGCGGCGACTATGTCGACTGGTGCGCCCAATCTCCATGTGAAAACGGCGCCAGCTGCTCCCAGCTCAAGCATCAGTTCAGCTGCAAATGCGCGCCCGGCTGGACGGGCAAGCTGTGCGATGTGCAAACCATTAGCTGCCAGGATGCGGCGCTGCGCAAGGGACTGAGCGTCAAGCAGCTGTGCAACAATGGCACATGCAAGAATCATGGCAACAGCCATGTGTGCTACTGCCAGCAAGGCTATGCCGGCAGCTACTGCCAGCAGGACATCGACGAGTGCGCCTCACAGCCTTGTCAACATGGCGGCAGTTGTCGCGACCTGGTGGGCGCCTACGAGTGCAGCTGTCGTCAAGGCTTTCAGGGACAAAACTGCGAGCTCAACATAGACGACTGCGCGCCCAATCCTTGCCAGAATGGCGGCACCTGCCACGATCTGGTGCAGGGCTTCAGCTGCAGCTGTCCACCCGGCACGCTGGGCATCATATGCGAGCTCAATCACGACGACTGCGTGCAGGGCGCTTGTCATAACAATGGCAGCTGCATAGATCGCGTCGGTGGCTTCGAGTGCGCCTGCCCGCCCGGGTTTGTGGGCGCGCGCTGCGAGGGCGACATCAATGAGTGCTTGAGCAATCCTTGCGCCAATGCGGGCACTCTGGACTGCGTGCAGCTGGTGAACAACTATCATTGCAATTGCCGTCCTGGGCACATGGGCAGACACTGCGAGCATAAGGTGAACTTTTGTGCGCAGAGTCCTTGTCAGAATGGCGGCGTGTGCAGCACCAAGCAGGCGGGTCATCATTGTCTATGCGGCGAGGGTTTCTATGGCAAGAACTGCGAGTTTAGTGGCCAGGACTGCGACTCGAATCCGTGTCGTGCGGGTCAGTGCAGCATTGACGATGCCGGCGGCTATCGCTGCGAGTGCACGCGCGGCACTGCGGGCCAGCACTGCGAGCAGGACACGCTGGACGAGTGTGCGTCCAATCCTTGCCAGCAGCGCGCCAGCTGCATCAATTTGCTGGGCGACTACGAGTGCCTGTGCCCGGCCAAATGGACGGGCAAACGCTGCGAAATCTACGATGCCAGCTACGCAGGCACCACGCGACGCGCACATGCCACGCCCACGCTGGGGCTGGAGCAGTTTGCTGCTGATTTGCAGCAGCAGCGTGAGCTGTGCGAGCAGCGCGGCTGCAATGAGAAGCAAAGCAACGGGGTGTGCAATCCCGAGTGCAATTCCTATGCGTGCAACTTCGATGGCAACGACTGCTCGCTGGGCATCAATCCGTGGGCCAATTGCACAGCCAACGAGTGCTGGCGCGTGTTCATGGATGGGCAATGCAACGAGGAGTGCAACAATGCCGCGTGTCTCTACGACGGACGCGACTGCGAGCAGAAGCTCAAGCGTTGCGCGGATATATTCGAAACCTATTGCCAGAAGCACTACGGGGATGGGCACTGCGATTATGGCTGCAACAATGCCGAGTGCAGCTGGGATGGGCTGGACTGCGAGGTCAAAGAGCAATCGCCGCAGCTTGCCGAGGGCGCCATGTCTGTCGTAATGCTCATGGACATGCATCAGTTTCGGCAGCAGCAGGCGCAGTTTTTGCGCGAAATGAGCCACGTGCTGCGCACCACTGTGCGCGTCAAGAAGGACGCACTGGGCAACGACATGATCTTTAGCTGGAAGGGCGCTGCGCGCTTGCCAGACATACAGGACACGGATTTCGGGCGCAAGCACAAGATTCTGTACACCGAACGCAATGGCCAGACGGGCATACAAATCTATTTGGAAATCGATAATCGCAAGTGCACCGAGTGCTTCAATCGCGCCACCGAAGCGGCAGAGTTCCTGGCCGCCAGTGCGTCCAAGCACACATTTGCCAATCGCTATCCCATCTACAGTGTGCGCGGCGTGCAGAATCCCGGCGAGGATGACACGCTGGCGGAGCCAGCAAATGTTAAATACGTCATCACTGGCATCATTTTGGTTATTTTGGCTTTGGCATTCTTCGGCATGGTGCTGAGCACGCAGCGCAAGCGCGCACATGGCGTCACTTGGTTCCCCGAAGGTTTTCGTGCGCCCGCCGCTGCTGTCATGTCGCGCCGGCGACGCGATGCGCTGGGCCAGGAAATGCGCAATCTGAACAAGCAGCAGGGCTTGAGTTCGCAGCAGGCGGCGCATCTAGCGCAACTGCCGCCCAGTGTGGCGCACTGGTCGGACGATGAATCCGATTTGCCGCAAGCCAAGCGACAGCGCCAGCTCAACGAGAATACAGGCAGCGTTGCCTACGCCAGTGATCACACCATGGTGAGCGAGTATGAGGAGGCGGATCAGCGTGTTTGGTCGCAGGCGCATTTGGATGTGGCCGATGTGCGCGCCATTATGACGCCGCCGGCGCATCAGGATGGCAACAAACTGGATGTGGACGCACGTGGTCCGTGCGGTCTAACGCCCCTAATGATTGCCGCTGTGCGCGGCGGCGGCCTCGATAGCGGCGAGGACATTGAAATCAACGAGGACAGCACTGCGCAGGTCATCAGCGATTTGCTCGCCCAGGGCGCCGAGCTGAATGCCACCATGGATAAGACTGGCGAAACGTCGCTGCATTTGGCCTCGCGCTATGCGCGCGCCGACGCCGCCAAGCGACTGCTCGATGCTGGCGCCGATGCCAACTGCCAGGACAATACCGGACGCACCCCGCTGCATGCCGCAGTCGCCGCCGACGCCATGGGCGTGTTCCAAATACTGCTGCGCAATCGTGCCACCAATTTAAATGCGCGCATGCATGACGGCACCACACCCTTGATACTTGCCGCACGCTTGGCTATCGAGGGCATGGTCGAGGATTTGATTACCGCCGATGCGGACATTAATGCCGCCGATAATTCCGGCAAGACGGCGCTGCATTGGGCAGCGGCTGTTAACAATACCGAGGCGGTCAACATACTGCTCATGCATCATGCCAATCGGGATGCGCAGGATGACAAGGACGAGACGCCGCTGTTTCTGGCCGCACGCGAGGGCAGCTACGAGGCCTGCAAAGCGCTGCTCGATAACTTTGCCAATCGCGAGATTACCGATCATATGGATCGCCTGCCGCGCGACGTGGCCAGCGAGCGACTGCATCATGATATTGTGCGTCTGCTGGATGAGCATGTGCCGCGCTCCCCACAAATGCTCAGCATGACAACGCCGCAGTCCATGATTGGCTCCCCACCGCCGGGACAGCAGCCGCAGCTCATAACCCAGCCCACTGTCATTGCCGGCGGCGGCAAGCAGAGCAGCCAGTCGGCCAAGCAAAAGGCCGCCAAGAAGGCCAAACTCATCGAGGGCAGCAGTCCCGATGCTGCCGCCGCTTTGGATGGCCCGCCCATGGGCAGTCTGCGTCGCAAGGCGAGCTCAAAAAAGGGCAATAGCAACAATAACAACAACAACAACAATAATGGCAGCAGCGCTGCCTCAAAAAAGGCTCTGCATGCAGCGCAGCTCCTGAGCGCCGTTAGCAGCGCCGATCTGGAGTCGCCACCACCACCACCGAATGGAGTAGGAGCTGGCGCTGGTGCTGTCTCATCCGTTGCCAATGGCAATCTGGTGAATCTGCCCAGTCCGTATGACACCAGCTCCATGTATACCAATGCCATGGCCGCGCCACCCAATGGCACCACCAAGCAGCCGCCCAGCTACGAGGACTGCATCAAGGTAACGCATTCACATCTTTCAATTCCAGTCCCAATCCCAATCTCAATCCCAATCCATAGCAGTTAAGTATGAATTATTAAAGCAGGTTATCGAACAAGAATTGGCATAGTCCGAAAATAGAATCATTTCCTCTTTCAGCAATTTCGAACTCGCAAGATAGAATCAGCAATTTCGAACTCGAAAATATCTTCGAACCATCCAAGTTCGAATCGAGCATAGTTCCAAGATAAAATCATTTCCTTTTTTCTCGAACTCTCCACAATTTCGAACTCGCAAATATCGACGAGCCGTCCAAGTTCATTCCAGAAATTCGTCTATGGATTGAATAATTATTTAATTTAATTACATCAAATTAGAAATAATCTCAATTATTCAAAATTAGTCTAATTTGGATTATACAAGTAGTCAGATTATTTTTTAAATATATTCCCCTATTATTTATTATTATTTCGTTTATCGTTTTGTATTATTTATCTACTTAGTCCAATTTATAATCTCAATTATTCAATAATAATCTAATTCGGATTATACAAGAAGTCAGATAATTTTTTGAGTATATATTCCCATTATTTATTATTATTTCGATTATTTATCTACTTAGTCAGTTTATTTTAAATTAGAAATAATCTCAACTAAATAGTTGGAATTCAGATTATCTATTTTAGAATATTTTGATTTCTTTTTTTTCTTCGTTATTTTAATCTAAAATCCTATCGAACATGAATTCAAATTATTAGCAGTCAAATTTCACTATTTTAATATATTGTTTTGATTATTTTGTCTTTTTGTTTGACTATTTTTGTTTTCTCAATTTTTTTATTTAAATTTGCTAATTATTTAAAATTATTTCCTACATATATTTAAATTATTATCACTGATATTATAATTGTTCAAAAATATTTAACAAAATAAACTTATTATTATTATATTATTGTTTGGAGTAAGTGCGCTGCGACCTAAAAGATCTATTGTGCCTCCCACTGGTAGATGAGTTAAAGTTCCCTATCCAGCCCTATTTTGTGCAGAAAAGCCAAAATTTGTCCTGGTTTCAAGTTCCTCATCTGTCTTGTGTCTAGGGTAGGAATCCCCAACTGATTAAATCTTACTCTGCAGAGAGCAGGACATTCCTCCAGTAGGTGCTCTGGAGTTTCGTCATGCTCTAGACATAGTCTACACAAGGCATCGTCCACAATTTTTAACTTGTGTAGGTGCTTGCGCATTCTGCAATGTCCCGTTAGGAAGCCTGTAACTATCCTAAGCGAGTTTTTGCTCAGATTTAGACACTCGACGGTACGTTTCGTGTCATAGCCGCCCAGTAGTCTTTTACTGTGTCTGGCTCCTATCGATTTTTCCCACCAGATCTCGCTCTCCCGCTGAGTTTCTAGAGTTATGCTTCTGTTAACATAACTTGTCCCAAGCCCACAAAAAGGCTCTGGTCCCCAGAAAGCAGAGCTTGCTCCCTTCCTGGCTAGTACGTCAGCAATTTCATTTCCCGGAATACCGGCGTGGCCCGGGACCCAGTAAATGGTCACCCTGTTGGTTCTACCAAACTTGTTGAGTGAGTCTATACATTGCCATACTAGTCCTGAGACTACCTTGTGCGCAATCAGTGATTTGATTGCTGCTTGGCTGTCCGAGAAGATGGCAATGTCCCTGTTTATATATCCTCTTTCCATGTTGAAAGCAGCACATCTTTCTATAGCATGAATCTCCGCTTGGAAAATGCCTGTATATTTTCCTAGCGGCTCGTAATACTTGTATTTGGGTCCGCAGACTCCTGCTCCTGCCCCATTTTCCGTGAGTGACCCATCTGTATACCACCTAATGGCATATGTTTTCACATTATAGGTGTTAGATTGGCCTTTCCATTCTGTCTTATTACTTATTTCAGTATTAAAGAATCTAGTGAAACTATATTTGATATCTGTTACGTCCTGCGGGAGTTGAGCTATGAGAGTAGAGGTATTCCCCTCCTCCCATACTTGCACGCTTCCCTGGATTCTAAAACTTGCTCTTTTCGCACACTGCTTTATGTAGATGTGCAGTGGTGGCAACCCAAGTAATACGTCCAATGCTGCGGACGGGCATGTGCGCATTGCTCCCGATATGCACGTGCAGGCAAGTCTCTGAAGTTTGCTCAGAGACCTTTTCGCACATACCAGTTTTGTTCGCTCAGCCCATACCACCGCACCGTAGCTAATTATTGGTCGTACCATCGCTACGTACATCCACATGAGTATCTTGGGGGAGAGACCCCAGTTCTTGCCAGAAAGAGCTCTACAGTTCATTAGAGCCATGGTTGCCTTCCTGGTAGAATTTTCTAATTGGCGTTTCCACTTTAGCCTACTATCTAGTATTACCCCTAGATACTTGACCTCGTTGGAAAGCTGTATTATCGCATCTCCGATTTTAATTGGTATCAGCGATTCTAGTTTGTATCTATTGGTGAAAGCAACTATAGTGGTTTTGGCTGGGTTTATATTCAGCCCCACGCTTTTACACCATTCCACGCTTAGTTTTAGTCCCAGCATGACCCTTTCACATAATGTGTGTTCATATTTACCCTTGCAGACAATGGTGATGTCGTCGGCATAGCCTTGGCATTCAAATCCGTTGTCTGAAAGAGTTTCAAGGAGCTCGTCAACTACTATGCTCCACATGAGTGGTGATAGAACACCACCTTGCGGGCATCCCCTTGTAGTTTGGGCTCTGACTGTTAAGGTACCCACTGTCACCTCTGCTATCCTGTTATCCTGGAGTCTAGTAAGCGTTCTAGCCACATCACTAGTCCTTTTTCTACTTTTCTTTTGGTCAGTGCTCTCACTACTACGTTATGCGCCGTGTTATCAAAAGCCCCCTCTATGTCCATGAAGGCGCCGAAAGCAATTTCTTTAGCCTTCACTGACCTATTGAGAGAGCTCGTGAGCTCTACTAGCGCTGATTCAGTAGATCTGCCTGCTCTGTATGCATGTTGATTCTTATGTAAAGGACGTTCTACTAAGTACGTAAGCCTCATGTAGTTGTCCACTACCTTTTCAAGGGTTTTGAGTAGGAAAGAGGTCAAACTTATCGGCCGAAAGGATTTGGGTTGAAAGGGGTCTTTCTTCCCAACCTTTGGGAGGAAGATAACTCTGGCTACTCTCCAGGCACTAGGTATATGCCCTAGTGCTATACTGCCCCTAAATATTCTGATCAGATACGGCATTAGCAGCTCCAGTCCTTTCTGTAGATGTATAGGTGATATGCCGTCTACGCCTGGAGCCTTGTATGGCATGAATGTGCCAACTGCCCACCGTATCCTGTGATCTTTTACTATTTCTGAGGCTACTTTCCAGTTTGGCCTTCTGGCTGCAGTCCATTCTGGTTCCCCCTCTATTTGTGTGTACGTCTCTCTCAGCACTCTGCTCATGGGGAAATGTGTTAGGAGTAGAAGTCTAGCCTTCTCTTCCTCATTCTCCGTGAAAGTGCCGTCTGATTTCTTTAGGCAGAGTTCTTGAATGCCTCTTACGCTTGAAATCGCTTTGAACACCCTCGCTGCTGGTGGTGTCTTTTCTAAGTTGGTGCAGAACTTGCGAAAGTGGGCTCGCTTGCTCTTCCTTATCTCTTTATTATAAACTGTAAGCTTGGTAGTATAATGGACCCAGCTGCTCTCATTTTTCTTTGCTGTATTAAACAGTTTTCTAACTTCTTTTCTCAGCTTCTCTAGCTCCTGACTCCACCAAGGGTTGTCCTTTCTTGAGGTCACTGCCCTCTCTGGACAACTCTCATGGTATGCGTCTACTAATATCTCATTTAAATCATTTGTTAGATTTTCTAACTCTCTGTTTGAGCCCACTCTAGAGTTGACTCTAAGTCTCTTCAAGTTTAGATCGAGAATTTCCTGAAACGCCAGCCAATCAGTTCTTCTCGGGTTTTATCTTATTATTGAAGGCTAGGCCCTCCTTAATGTCGAATAGAATTATTCTATGGTCCGACATTGACGGCTCTTGGGATACTCTCCAGTTCTGAATAAGCCCGGAGAGTCCCCTGTTGCCTATCGTTAGGTCCAGGACCTCTGCTCTGCTCTTGGTGACGAACGTCGGTTCAGACCCGACGTTTAAGACGCTTAGATCTGTTTCTAGACAATAATTGAGAAGGTACTCACCCCTGCTATTGTCGTCTGTGCTGCCCCACGTTTTGCTGTGTGCGTTTGCATCACACCCCAGCAGAAGTGGCAGGTTTCTTCTCTTGCAGTGGTCCACCAGTGCTTGCACCTCAGGTGGTGGTGCCTCCGCATCTTCTCCCGGGAAGTAGGCTGATGCTACTACCAGTTTCCCCGGGCTCGACCCGACAGTGATCTGCACTGCTACCAGGTCTTTACTGAGGAATTGGGAGAGACATAAGAACTTTATGTTTTTACTTATCAAGATGCATGCTCTTGATTTAGTCTCACGACAGTCTGCTATTACCTGCACATTCTTGTCGTTCAGACCGCAGATTCTTCCTCTGACGGTCCACGGCTCTTGGACGAGCACCAGCCCCAGACCCAGCCTGGTAGTCAACCTCGCTATGACAGCCGAGGCTGCCTTCGCGTGGTGCAGGTTGACTTGTGCCACGCTGGTGCTCTCCATTTTATTAAAGGACTGGCTCCTCCTCCGACAGCTCTAGACTGTCGTCCAGGCTGTCTGGGACGAGCGTCTGCTCGTCTTCGGATTTGCCGTCCTCCGACTCTCCCACCTGTAGCCCTTCCAGGTCTAGGCCTCCCAGTGATGCGCTGTCAACCTCAGCCTCGAGTTCAGCTAATGCCTCCCTCTCGGCCGTGTTGACTGCATCGGGGACAGCCACTTCGGTGCTAGGCCCGGCTGTGGGTGTCGCTGTCGCTGCTGCGCCCTTTTTCTTGTGCAGCCGACATGGGAGCTGGCCAAAACGGTAGCTCAAGAGCATACCGTTTTGCTGGAGCAACAGTAGAGCAGGCTGCTCTACACCCAGGGTCACCAGCTTTCCCCCACTTGTGTCGGTGCATTTGAGCACCGTCCAGGTGTCCGGGAGAAGGTCAGAGTTCTGACTCTTCAACAGGTCCACGGACGTTTGCTCCTCTTCGCCTGATGACCGCGGTAAGTGAGCTGAGACTACCTCTAGTTCCTGAAGCTGCTCCCCCATAACATGGTTTTGAGCTGCACCTCCTTCTACCGCAGTCAACTTGGGTACGACGGATACCAGCCAGTCCCTGGTATTGTCGTCCCGGCATTCAACTATTATCAGACCAGGCCTGAATCTGATGTTGTTGAAATTGAGGCTGGTGCTCCACCCTTTCCTCAACTCCCTGATCAACATCGTCTCTACGCTGGTCAATTCTTCCTTGGCCAGCAGTCTACTTGGGTAGTCAGTGGCCGTGATGCCCACCTTTACTGATTTGGTGGCACTGGCGTAAGACACCCGCGGTCTCTTCATGCTCTGGGACGGTGCTTGCCCGACCTCTGCATGACTCTCGCCCCTACCCTTGGGCTTTTTGGGGACTGCCTTGGGGTTTTCTTGTGGCGACGTTTGGTGCAGCTGACGCTTGCGCCCACCCGTTTCCTCCCCCCCCGCCTTGGCCACTGGTTGCACATTTTTACATTTGTGCTCTCCGGCTTTGCGTCGAGCCTCCTCCGGCTTTAGGCCCCGCTCGAGATACCTTAGGTACCATCTGTTGCCGGCTCCGCTAAGTCCTTGCCTCAGCGGATCGTCCATGCCACCTGGTTCCCCCGGTCTCGGCAGAGTTAAGCCCTTCGACGCAGCTCTCGGTCTAGTGGTGCTGGCCCGCTGACTTGAAGCTCGTGCGTTGCTATGCATCGCACTCCCGCCCGGCCCTAACGTCGTCCGTGTGGTAGTTGTACCACCAACCACTTGGGGTGTGAAAACCCCTGCCTCCCTTGGAGTGCTGTGCCTAGGGGGCGAGCCCCGCTTGGGCGTGGCACTGTTGGGTGGAGGGTTTTTGCCTCTGCGCAGTTGAAGGTTACCACCCTGGTCCAGAGCCTCCTCTTCCATCCGCTCTGCTAGCTGTGTTGCGGTTAATTCCCGCCTTGAAAAATTATTTTTAGAATTGGACATATAGATCCCACGAGTGTAGGGGAAAGGAGGTCCGCCGTGCCATAGCCCCCATTGACACGGTAAGGCCTACACACTCATCGAGGCGGCCAGGTATCGATGAGGCTCCGTGATAATACAGTCAGTTAACCCCGACTGCAAACTAGCCAATGAGCACGGGTCGCGTGACACTCTGGTTTGGGGCTGGTTAGTTGTATTTATATGAGAACCACCCCATAGCGTTTTATGCTTCCCCGCCAAGCGTAACCTCTAGCCATGATACGGGCATGGAGTCACCTGGTCACTAGTCCCAGATGGCTCCATACGCCGCGTCTCAGCTAGACACTGCAATGCCAAGTCGAGCAAGTGACACTAGATCACCCGGTAACAACCGGGACAATGCAGTGTCCATTGCCCAGCCGGCACCCTCGTGGAGGGTTCAGCTAGAGGATTTTTGCCAGCCGTTCAAGGTATACATATATATACATTTAAATTATTTGTTTATATATACTGAATTATTTATGTAATAGTGAAAATGAGTTGACTGGCTTAAATCGTTGGTGGCTAAA